>NC_071089.1:31890000-32025000 GCF_027358695.1 Spea bombifrons | reverse complement strand
GGCTTCCAAAAAAAAATCTGTATTGCATTTAAAATTCTAAATTTCTGCGTGACTCCACTCAAATCAACTCTACAGAATGCATACTTGTCAACATTCTGGATTGCCTGGACACACTTTAGTGGGCTACAGGGAAATTTCTGCTTAATTGGGTTAACAGATATTTGAAGGACTAAGGACAGACCAATTTTAGACATTTTTACTTATCTTTATATTGAAAAGTTCAAGAATCTGGCATACCAAGAAAAAAAGATGATGAGTATTCTTGGCCACCGAACCGAGCTATACATTTACAAAGAAATGATCCAATTGGAAGAGTCATAATATTTCCATCTTCTGGTACAGATGTACAGAAATTCCATTTCCTTCTACTACAGAAATGAACCACAACATTACCAAGGCTTCAACGGATAAAACAAACTCACAGCTGTCAATGAATTCCTAATCAACCAAGCATCCTCTCCTTCATGTGCACAATAACAAGTGTTAATCAAAACCTGGGGGGGAAATGTAAAAAATGAAACATATCGTAAACACACGCACAACAACAATTACGTTCCTTCCAATTTGAACTTTTAAGGCTTTTGTAATTGGCAAAACATTTTTGTTACTCAGATTTCCTCTACGTCACTCCTTTTACATTTGCGAAGAAGCAAATAGTAAGAAAAAAAAAGTCACAGATAGACTAAAAGGCAAAGGCCTTTATGCAAAACCTCAAAAAGCACACTGATGCAGACATCACTTCTGCCAATCCATCTTAAGCATGTATCTATTCTTATTTCCTAGCTAGACCTTCAGAAATATTAGATTACCTTCTACTGAATACCACTGCAGAGGTTACTGTCCTCAAATACACTTTATAGCCAAGAGATTTAAAGGCATCAACACAAAAGGGATAATTACCGATTAAGGCAATCGTATTATGTCACCTGTACTCTTTCAGTGTTAAAGCCTAACATGTTTAGTTGAGTGATAAGCATGTTTTGGGGGGGCATTAATAGAGTAACTATGACCATTACAGGAGCATTCAATTTTTACACAAGGTGGCAATGTGAGGTGCCCAGAAGAAGTAGTCTATCAGATCCTTGTATTGTTATCTCCTAGGTCAATAAAATATGAAAGCAACAGCCATTACATATTAGGACCAAATTTGTTCCTCTGGCTGCCCTTTTCCAATAGAATTCCTTTCATTTGTAAAAATTCCTGTCTAGCCAGCCTCTTTTTTTTTGGTGATGGCCATGGCACCAACTATACGTTCTTGTCCATTACACAACATAGAATGCTTTGTTGCAGATAAGACACATCAATGTGTTTCTGGGCATTTTGGAGATATTAGTGTTACATGAATCCTGCTTTCAAAAAAGGGTAGACTGAAGTAAATGTCTTAACAGTAAGAACAAGGTAAACAGCAAAGTTTTGTAGGATGAAGAAAGGCGTGGACCCAGAACACAAATATTTTTTACAGAATAGCCACAAAAAATGGACACGTTAGCGCATAGGAGGTGACTATAGCAACTAATATCTTACAGATAAATGGTTGAACGCATAGAGGAGGCAGCCCTAATATAATGGAACAAAGCAAATATCAGTTCTAAAGCTCCCAAGTAGAAAACAAAGCGAAGACATTAAGACTGAACTCTTTAGGTAGATAAGGGATGAGCTACATAGGCTGTGTTTTTTTTGTCACGCATCAAATTTTGTACTTCTAATTAAAAAGGAAAGAGAGCCAACATTCATCTTGTGCTAATAGGAGAAAGCCCTGTGACTAAAGCTTGATCTTCAGAATCTCCTTCAGCTTTCCAGGACGCTCCTTGTGATCAATGTATTGAATTATCAGAAACAGTGTGTAATCTGCTAGCATATACCAGCCACGATAGCAGACTATGCATTTCAACTCAACATATCTGCCGGTAAATGGCGGTATTTAAACTAATGACCAAAAACGTCTGGTAAATATTTTAGGGAATACAGAACAGCACATCAGACCTCTAAAATCTACAATTTTCATTACCACCTGATCCTGATGCACCACTGTCTCCTAAAATGTATTTGTCTCAAATGAATCTGTTGATTAGAGAACTGGTGCAAATATATATATATATATTATACAGTATACATGCTTCTTTTATTCACAAGCTGAATTATAAAGGCTACATGTATCTGAATCTCAATTTCACACAAATACTTTAAAAAATCCCTGTTTCTGGTGATTTTACATGTACAATAGTTGTGTTTGCATATTTTATTTGCAGAATTTGATCCAAATTGGAAGAGACAACTAATACACGTGAATCTGGCAGCTCACTATTATTACATTTCTAGACTAAAATGGCTTCAGAAACAGCACTGATAGACCAAATGAATAACGACGGTATCTGCACAGTACACAAATATTTTTTTATTTTTAATTTACAAAAGCAAGGTTGACATTATATATATATTATTTATGTTTACTAAATTAAGTTTTAAAAAATGCTGCGCCTTTAATGCATTCAAAAAGCATTTTTTTTTCCAACTGATGTGTGGCTGTTCACCTTAAAATTAGTTCTGATTTCTCTCTATATAAGGAAATACCAGGGCCTCAGAGACTGCCATTAAAGGAAAATGTTCATGAAATATTAAAAGTTGTTAATTTGCTCTAGGGCATAAAGACGATGAAGGAAAAAAAGGCAACCACCATTACAGAGTAAGCAAGCAATATAAGAAGGATGCCATCTTTTGAATGTGATGCTGCACAAAAGCAACACAAATTACCTCATGTTTTCACTAATATGCGATCACAGAGGCCTGAACTACTACTTTATTAGTAAACGGGGTTCACTTAAGAGACGGCAATCCCCAAAGCCTTGTTTCAGATGCAACAACGCAGCGTGTGGTAATAAATTGCAATAAAACATAACCTTGGGATTACGTTTACTATATTTTATTTTTTTGTGATGGCATCTCTAAAAGAAAATTTTTTGGATAATATTTTCTTTTAAAAATGAGGAGAAGCAATGTGTTAATTTCTGTTATTTTTATTTTGCTTTTATCTAATTCTTAAGTTCCGCCAAACACCGCACAAGCCTTTCATATATATTTTCAAATTGTCTCTCAGAAAAGTATGTATGAAACCTAATGAAGTAGGCCGTTTTAGCGTAGCGTCTACATGTACTGTTTTAGTAAACTGTCAGGCTAACGCTTGAGATTGTTTAAAACAGCACAGGCAATATTATAAGAATAGCAAATATACTTTAGTAATCCTGCCATTTTATTTTTTCTTCTGAAGGTTTAATCACATAAAAACATTTTTTGACAAGTTTGTGTTTTCATTTTCTATAACAACAACAACATATGACTGCTTTAATTTGCATCATGTGACAAGAATTCCATGAGAAAATATGATTTTTTTTCTTTTCTGAGAAGAGTTTGGAGATTCAGCAGTACCATGAAGGATGTTTCTAATGCTGCCTTCAGTTACAAAAAATTTAAAGTTTATAAAGTATATGGAACAGCTTAAAAACCAAATGGCATAAAACCAGTCAGGTGGACATTGGGGGTCAAACATGTTTTAAATGTGGTCCTCCAGCAAGACCACCTGTTCTAAAACAAAAATATGGCTAAAAGTACAAAACATTTTAACACAAACTAATTAAGTATACATTCACATCTGAAGGAGTAAAGTACATATACATAATTTGCATTGGCCACTTTCCTTATGTGTTGCTCAGTTGAAAGTTTCTCAGGTCGAGCCCAATAGTAAACCTGATGACATTCTACATGTTCTATATTTGCCTTCAGTTGTAAATCTGGGTGCTGGCCCGTTATGTACCACTAAAGTACTTATCTATAAGGAAGAAATGGCTTGCCTATAAATTGATCTTTAAATGGTTTTTTTTAAAAAAAGGGAAATATCCTGGTTTATTGGGATCATGTTTCATCTGCACAGATCTTTGTTTTAGGATTATACGTTTCTACTGCTCTGCACATTTAGATATAGGCCATTGAAAGTCCCGGAAAAAAATTTAATATTTATGCAAAAAGACCAGATTCAACCTAAGGAAAACCTAGAAATAGTTTCAGTCCGTTTCATGTACCTTATCCTCACATTTGATTTATATAACTGTAGTTTTGCATTTTAAATGTTTGTGAATCTCAGCGCCAGGTAAAATGAATACAAGCGCAATCGTTTTCAGCAGATCTAAAATAAATCAGGAATTTGAGGGCTGTAGGGGTGGTTGGTCTACGGATCTCTTAGGTTTAAACATTTATTTTCCTGCAGTAACAGTTCCAGAAGTCACAATATTACAGACTATTTTAAGGTTCCAAGCGGAATATACAACACACATTTAAGCTTAGTAACATTCTTGAAAAGCCCATAACATAAGGGTATATACGTGATTCTGGAACTGAAATCACTCTATACAGGGGAACAAACTAAAATTAATTAATTTAAACTCTTTGGCAACGATAGTACAGACACATTTCACCAGCCCATTCTAGCACTTACTATAAAATATGCACATTTAAACATCTTCTCACACATCTGTGCACAGCACCCCAACCCCCAAATCCCACCATATCTGTCAGATCACTCCCCCTGTCAGTCGAATCCATGTAACTATTTAGGGTGGCATTATAATAGGATTTTCACATAGAGTACTTTGAACCTGAATCATGACATGAGATACGATGAAATGACACAATGGTACAAGGAGATTGGGCTCACCACCCATGCAATATCATCTTCCAGGCAACAGATAACATCATTTGTATCAGTTTATTAGGGGGGTGCACGTCCCTCTGTGATTCCAAACAGGCAGACCCCTCAGTTGTAAGGAAAAAAAAAGACCAAAACCCATGTGTTTCCCTTTATGGACAAAATTATTGTCATGAAGACAGATATCTAAACCATAACTGCAAGTTAACCAGTCAGTACACTTCTCCCTTAAAGGTCGGTTATTTGAACTAACAAACATATGCAAGTATTAATTTAGACACAAATGCGATTGACTAATGAGCACTAAAGGGTATTTGGTGGAGAATATAACAGCAGTATTTTATTTCTTGATGGCCCTCATCTATGCTTTCTTAAGAGGCCTCCATCATGGTTGGATTTTCAGAGGTCTGGATTTTGTTAAAGTGACTTGATCAATTTGGTGAAGAACTTTATATTTATTATAGTCCCTATGTGAATTATATTGCATATGGCCCATTTATTAGGGACTTCAGCAGTCTTCAAAATAATATTATTGATAGTCTTAGCATTGTCCTCAGCATTATGGCAGTGCCCAAAGTTAGAAATTATAATGACTTTGGACATGGACAAGTAAACAATGGTCAATTAAACTCCTGTCTGCAGAGATATTACTTCTTTGATGCTGCCATTGTTTCTCAAAGATGAATTTATCACTTCACACCAACCTTTGGTTAATCTACAACAGGCTTTCATGGAAATGTAGAAGCGATATCCTCAATAAAACTCATGTTCCTTTGTGATGTCTGACCCAATGAAGTATTACCAGGTAAAGCTTCACTTACTTGTAGATCTGTATATTTTGTATTTGCTGTTTCTTCTCTCCTTTAAGCCATCTGGTAATATGGACAAATCCTATGGTTTTTTTGCTACTTTACACCAACACATTCTCAGGCACATATACACTATGGGATCTGTTCACCAAAGGAAAGTTGGCACAGTTGGATAGTCTGCAGGAGGGTTGTTGTTTTCACCCGCTCACTTCCATATTCATAACGGATATTTAGAAGGGCTTAGTTGGCCCTGCATAATGCAATAATTAAATGGGTGAGGCGACTGCAGAAATATTACTGATTTAACTATAACTTATACAGGGCCAGCCAAGCAGAAACTCATTGGGGTTGGGCCTTCAAACAGTAGAGCCAAGCCAATGCCCTGAGGTCACAACACTCTTGCAAACTCTCCCTATGTAGTGCATCTCACTGCCCAAAGGTTAACACAAAATCAACATAATTTCAGACTTTAACTGGCTGTGACCCTTTGGTCATTTCAGACATGGCTCAACAAATCCAAGGAGCCAGGTAGCCATGGCTTCTAGATTTTTAGATCCAATGTTTGTGCTATTTTATATTGATCCCTCTGGCTGTACCTCCTAGCTTCTAAAATATTGAGTCGGCTTCCATATTTGTCTGACTGGCTCCCAACTTCTACAGAAAACATGTTGAGCCCCGATTTAAGGGAAACATAGTTATTGTGGATACCTATACATATCCATTACCAGCTGAAAGTGTTGAAAAGTCTGCAGCACTACATCAACATGTACAGAAAACCCAAAGCGATACATAACAATAATCCAAACATTCACTTTCATAAAATAACAAAACAGTAAAATCATTGTTGTTTTCACTTTCTCCTTGCCCAACTACAAATACAAATACCTGTCTTGGTTGACTCTATGAAGCCTCCAGAGTGATGAACTTGAATACGAAGGATTCTGTGGGTTTAGAATAATAAAACAAAAGGATACAGCCGTAGAGCCCCGCTCTGAGTTCCAATTGCAAGGATCTTCTGCACTGGGTCAAAAGCCAAGGCTGAAGGTTCGAAGGGGAATCCATGACGGACAGTCTAGCCACACAGCAGAGGTCAAGGACAAGAAAAACAAAGTATTAGTGACATGGTTTATCACAAACATCAGTACATATAATGGCAGTTAAATATAAGGGATCATGCACACACCAAGACATACAATGTGCATGATGAGGCTGTTGCATGGGGTTTGTATGGATGATCTTTTTGACGGCTGTGGCACACTCTCAGAAAATGTTAACCCGTTCCATACCAACACCAGGTACACAAAGGCTTTCTTTTGCTCTCTTAATTTTGCATAAGATCCTTAATATATGATCCTAGTTATATGATCCCAACTTCTGCATTTCCTTCTTCATATAAGCCCAATATATTTACCTATTTGTCTAATAATAGCAATAGTAACAACATAATATAGCCAAATAATCTAGAACAGTTGGGGTTAATTAACTTGTACTACAATATTAGTTATTGCGCAGAATGCCTATATAACTTCTAAAGCCTTCCAGAATTTAAAATAATCCAATCTAACAACCAAACAGATTGACCGATTTAAGCCCATTCAAGTAATCTGGGATCTAATGCAACATCTCTTCCACGTCAATGTTCCCTTGGCCTCTCTGCAATGACTTCTATCTAATTTATTTAACCTACAAAGCTAACAAGCTGCAATTCGGAAACTGGATCTGATTCTTTATCTAAACCCAATCCGTTCAACAGCAAATGACACAATTCCCCAAAAAGCCGAGATTATGGTTAAAATCTATATGGGAAGTATCACTTTTTCCCTTGGCTGCAGTTTCAAACTGCTCCTCTGCCTTCTGCTCATAAATATTTGGTGCACTGAATTCAAACCGGCAGTCATTCATACATTATTTGAAACAGAAGCCAGTGTCCACTACTAACAAATGCAATAACAACAAATAATGGTTCAGTGCACCGTATATTATATACAGTTATTGCACATACATGTACATTATATTGTGTTTACAAATGAGTTTGCAATAGAGCTGTGTTATATGTTATGTACATGTCCTGCGAGAAGGGCTGAATTGACCGTGCATAATGCATTGTTTAAGAAATCTCACCGATTTCACTATGTATTACTTCAGGCAGGAGGAGCTCTTGGGTACGTCCCTTCATATTGCTTTAATTGAACACCCCAGGTCCTAAACAGCAGTCTATGTACTAGCCAGCGACAATATGCATGAGCTACTGCACTAGTACAACAAGATGATGTCATCTGAACCTGCAGAGTGGCTTCCTCCAGGGAGACCACCAAAGCACAAAGCCGTCTGATGGCCACTCATATAGAACAGTTTAGTGTGCCAAGTACGTAAACCCTGGGTGCCTGGAATTAACCCTGGCCTACTATAATGGGAACATTAAACAAACAGCTATATCACAATTTGAAATTTATATTTCAGTTAGCATAGCACTGATCGCCAACCCTATACTAAAGCACGGTGTTCCTATAAGAGGATCTTTTATACACAAGATCCTCAGCTTCCTATGCACCAGCTTCATGGCCTACCTAACAGGTTGGTGTGCCGGTCACGAACGAGAAGCTGCTGTATGAACGCTGGGAGCTTGTGCACATGCACAGACAGCTGGTATCATCTGGAGGCAGCCTTGGCGTAAGCAACAAAGCAGTGTTCCTCAATGAAACACTGCTCAGTTTGCAGTGAGATAGGGACTATAAATCAAACAATAGCCTTCACCGATGCTTAAAACAAAAAGCATTTAAAAAACAAAAGAGATTTGGGAAAACAGTATACGTTTTATCAGCGGCCTTTATATATTTTTTTTTCAATCAAATAATTAAAGGGTCCAGCATTCATCTTTTACAGCTACTGGACCTTCAATTCCAAAATTAGCATGAGAAGACTGGCTTTGTCTACCCATAAACGTTACAGCAGAGTCATTCTACAGAGTTGCTGCATTTGCCGAAAGGGTCCTTGTGGTCTACTCAGCAGAACTTCTGTCCTGATGGCCATTCACACCATACCATCAACTATGTATTTCCACCCTCAGCAACACAGCTACACTCTGTCCTGATGAATCAGGGCAATTATGACTATTGATGATCTATTATCACGTTGCTTATTATATCAAGGGCAAATGCTGGTGACTGGTACCTATCCAAGTGCTGCTGAGCGAAACACACATACTGTTGGCCCAACTGTGGTCTTTAGTACATGGTTAGCCAACATGCAGTTGTATTGGAACTACAAACCCAATGATGCTAAAAAGGGGTCCTTAAAAGAAAGGCAGTGTGCTTTTGGCTATCTGAACATCATGGGAGGTATAATTCCATAATCGCTGAAAGGCTAACTACTGGCTACCACTACTACTACCACCACCACCACCAAGCGCAACTCAGAGTACAAGCTGCTTTCCCTTCCCACGCAATAAATACATGTGCATTTACTTTTGCTGTTTTGATAACATTTGTAATTCAGAATCACATATGCATAATATGCATAAAAGCAGTACCTTCAAAAACACTTAAAAAAAAAAGTTGAAATAAGTATGTATTTTTCTGAACAGTTCTGAAGATTATTTCTAAAAGCAAATGTAAGAACAATGAGGACAAGCTTCTTTGTGTTTTTAGAAGATAATTAGATTTAAAATCATGATCAAATATAGGCCTCATTCATAAAACCAAAAATGTAACTTAAAATCACCCTTTTCACCAAATTTACCACGCAAACTAATTTTTGTTTCCGATCATTAATACTTAAAAGGGGCATGGTTACACAATGGTTGTTTCTGTTGTCAATTTTGTTATGTTATAATTGCTATATCATGTCTGCCTGTTGTACAGCTCTAAGGAATATGATGGTGCTATATAAAATGATAAATAATAGAGTCAGGGAATATGAGTAAACATATGACCTTTGCATGAACCTTGCTAACAATGGGTTCACTACAAGAAACCAAATGACTACGGACTACGTCAAACCAGAAAAAAATATCTAAAGCGATAGTAAAGCTAATTTGTTGGCCACGAGTTGGTTTCATTTGAAAATATGTTTTGTTTTTTTTTCAAAAAATCTCCATGCACCTGATACATCAACATTCAGGCATTTTGAGATCTGTGTGTGTACAAACATTGTACAATTGAAAACATTTATACAAACAAAAACGAGTACCATGGTAATTAGAACTAATTTTTTAATGACCCACTACAACAGAACAAGGCAAATGGTAGCCATAGATTTACAGTAAGAGCTTGCAAAACATTAGTTGCCATGGTAACTACAAATGGCAACTTTCCGCGATAATTATAGTTTTTCTAAGCACAGAACATGATTTTCTAGCGACAATGCCAAACACATAAACGCCTATATACCCCCAAAAAAATTCTGAACCTATTATAGGTACCTACAAGGAAAAGGGGAAAACGTTCCGGAAGTTCACCAAAACGGGGGAAGAAGTTCAAAGGTGCACAACTGCCCACAGATGAGATAGTGGGTCATCAGCCTTGGACGTGACAGTTCAGCAGGGTCCACAGCGGTGGTGGGGCACCTCCTGGCACACGGATTTAGTGTCTCTCTCATGGAATGAATATGTCAAGCCCTGTTTTAAGGGTTAGAGTGTATGGGGTATACCGTGTTTAGAACCTATATGTTTGTGGTTGGAGTTGTTCGACATCTACTAAAGCTATTATGGTCTTAATCACTAGTTTTGACATTTTCTTATTTATTTGAACACTGTATATATTAAAAACTGATATTATAAAAACGAGCAGCACTTTTTAGCTTTTTAGCCTATCTATCGGTCTTCTAAATTAAGTAAATATATGTTGCCTGCCCAATCAGAGACTTTTTCTAGAGCGGGTAGATACAGCTTAATTATACTAGCGACTCTGAAATAATATAAGTAATATTAATTGCATCCCCAGGTCACACACTGGTTTTGAAATCAAAAGTTACTTTTGTCTACTTTATTCTTAACTAAAATCACTAAACATTACAATGTGAGCATTTGGTCCATGATATACGGTCAGTCTTAATAATAAAAAAAAATATTAACCCTCAGAGCTAAAATCTAAGATATATATATATATATATTTATAAACACACTCCATTAAGCACTAGGCTTTATCCTTGACTCCATTGGACTTTGGTAACAGAACTGTTGCTCATAAGTAATAATACTAATTATTATTTTTATTATTGTTGTTACTGTTATTATTTTTATTACACAGTCAGGTTTTTAATGGAAACCATGAACCAATTCCCGACAGAGAATTATAGTTACAAGCTATCCAACGCTTTCCACAGTTTTAAATGCATTCTACATTGTTAAATAGTTACATTAACCTATTTGGGAGGGCACACAATTAGAACATGACTGTGTCACTGTTCGACACATATTTGCAAGTCATATTTAAAAATAAGGGAAGAGGTACATCTACAGCATTGTTTCTGGTTTTCTAGTCCTGGACTAAACAGATACCCACAGTGTTTTTCTCCATTCATTGGGCAGTTACATGGCCTATCCACCCTGGGGTCCACAGCTGCCTTCTTTTTTGACTGTCAGACATAAATGGAAATGTAAGAAAAACATCAGTAAACTGTGTTATTGACATTACGATATTCAGGCTATCTAACGCATGCCGGAGAAACTACGCTTGGGGCAGATCCTACAGTTTGCTCTAAAGAGCTTGCAATCTATTCTTGTACATGGAATCATCTCAAAAGGTCTGCCAAGAACCCAAAGGCTAAACGTGGACATATGAGCCTTCCTACAGCATCGCTTTGCGCTGGTATAAAGCAATCTCCATATACAAGCCAACAAGTCTATCTACATGGTTCCAAACATAGGAAGGCCACAGGTAGGCCACAAATGCTCCACTGGCAGAACACAGCACGTAAGAGAAGACTCAATGCATCATTGACTATCTTGAATATAATATGCCTCCAAGTGTCCAACCATACATTATATACATTGAACAACATTATATAGAGCATGCTTGGATGCAAAAAGATCCAAAGGCACTATATACATTATATATATATATATTTATATATATATTGTATGTATATATTTTCACGAGAAAGGAAGATGATGAAAGCCGACGATATTGCAATCAGAATTGGGAAATTGACAAGAGGAGGAGTGAATGGGGGAGGAATTGACAAGCTTGAGAGGGGGCTGTTCTCGGCAAACACAACCCAAAAAAAAAATTATAAATGGTGCAGAGCTTTCTCAGATGCCCTTCAAGGTACACGAGGACAAGATGATCCGAAAGAGCACATTTTTTTTTTCTTTTAAAGCCACTCTCACTGTCAACATGGGGGGAAACCATTATTTAAATGCATTTCAACTTACAGCTCCTGTGCAGGAGTATCACATGTATACTGAGTGTGGCTTTACATTATACACTACAATGGACTTTTACAGTCAATGAATCACTAGGCGGTTATACGCTCTTACATCTTTTTTTTTTGCTTATGTTTTGTAAATAAATGTCCATCACATCCTGATTGGTGAAAGTATACATGCATTGTTTCCAAACATGCACATTTATTTTTAATGGCCTGTGCTACACTGTAGTGACACAGAGTAATGGAGATAGGTGGAGGAGTATTGTGTGCAAGCAGCATTCAGTTTTAGAATCCCTCTAGTACATCTGGTTCTAGAAAGACATAACAGACAGACAGACAGACAGACATGATATATATATATATATATATATATATATATATATATATATAGATAGACAGACAGATAGATAGATAGATAGATGTACACCAAGGGAGCGCTCCTTGCCTTGCATGCAGGGATACAAGTAAATACAAGTATACATGGGGGAGGGATTATTGCAGGAGATGATGACAAGGCTGATAATAAATAGTACTCATCCCAATTCACCTTGCAGAGCTGGAAGTGCTCGGACTGGAGGGTTTCCGGGATGTCCAACTCCCTATTGCCAGGCTGGGATGTTGAAGACGATGAAGAAGAGGAGGAAGCTGCTGCCAAGTTATCCAGCACTTTCCTGATGGTCTTCATGGTCACCGCTTCCCTTCTCTGCCTCTTCATGTACCACCGCCACCACCTTCTCCTCCTCCCGATCCCTCGCTTTCCTCTCACCCCCCACCTTTCCTTCTCCTCCTCCTCCTCCCTTTTCCTCTCTGTCTATTATCTGTTACCCCCCTCGGGCTGACTGGCACCCCACACAGGATGGTCCTGGCCCCTGGGGCTGGGGGAGGAGGACGCTAATGTAGCGGTGGGGGGGCTGCAGGTGATCTGTGTGCTGAGAGGAGGGGACAGCTTGAGAAAGGAGGGTGGCAGGGGAGGAGGAGGAAAAGGGGTAAGGGAGGAGAGGGGAGGGGGATACTTGATGTCTTATGGCGTTGTCCAGGAGAGGAAAAAAAGCTCATCCAACCAGCAAAACTAGAAGAAAAAAGGCTATTGCACAATGGGTGGCTTTAAAAAAAATAGAGCCAAGAAATAGATCCGATTGGTGGCTTTAATGGATAAATCCTCTACTGCGATTGCTTGGCAGCCCTGGGCAGCGCTTCTCTGCTCAGCGGGAGGGAGTGTCACACAAGTGCCCCCTGCCCAGGTTGGCGTACTGATGTGCCAGCCCGGCTCACTGGATCTCTGTGCTTCTGCCTGTGCTGCACTGGAAGTGACAGCAGCTTCTGCCACTGGCTCCTCTGCCCTCCCCTTCCTTCCTGTCTCTCTCTGTCTGCCGTACACCCCTCCCCTTCCCTCACTGTCACATTTTCCTGGTTCTGCTCACTCCTGCAGACTCCATGTTAGCTGGGGCACTGCTGTCATATCACTCTTTTTATTATTATTATTATTATTTCCGGTCGCTCTGTGTCCTCTAGTGGAAGTGAGGGCCACTGAAGCGTATATGCAGACTCAGTCCTCGCTACACCTGTGTATTCGGGCTGTCAGCGTACAGTCCCTCCCCTACCCCTCCTGTCAGTGTGTAAACGTGCTGACCGACCCTCCTTCCTTTTTTTCTGGGTCCGCCTCCAAAACGAATATGTTCCTCTTATTTTTTTAATTTCCCCCTTTGGCATATTTTGCTTTGTTTATATACTTAGAATTTATGTTTTTCATAATAAAAGTCTCAAAAATAGTAACAAAAAGCCAAACTAATAGTGAAAAACCTGGGACTAGAAAAATACAAGTTAAAATTATGAATGGAGCCTATAGTGAACCAATATCCTGCAATGGAATACCTAATAATCACTGGCACCTGATTTAAAAACATATCTTGTCTCACCACTACAGTATATTTCCCTGCATTAACCAAGTACATACGCCAGAGAATATTTAAGGGTTAAGCTAGTGAGGAATAGTCCTAGACAACATGTCAGCAGGCACATATGGCTTCCTCAAAGACTTAATTTTCCCTCTTTGCCAAATTAAACTTAAATTGGTCAATCGTCAAGATTCCATAATTGGAAATGCGTATGTTTTAATGTTTAGAATACACAATGAAAATAATACTAAATATTTAGTCCAGAGCTTATTTAACTGGAACAGCCAATCATTGACAGGAAAGCGTTCCTATTAAAATGAATGGGATCAATTTCAATGCATGTGCACAGGGAGTGTCATTGGATACCTACCTTGGAGCAAAGCTGAAGCTTCTAACTTTCATGGTCCAACAATTTCCATTCCATTGGAAGATATCAATGGGAAAACTTTTTGTGCATGCACATGAAGGGTCTTGCTGAGCCAGTGCTGGAGCTGACTGGCAGTAAGTATATCACATGTCAGGAGATGAACACTCAGCTCTCTTATACATTAAACTACCTACAATGGTAGTAGTAACAATTTGAAAAAATATTTAATTTCCATTACTTTTACTCTTTGGCATTTATGGTGACACAACGGAGGAAAAATTACATTTTGGTTTTAGTACTATTTCATGTTATGTGATTCACATTTGTCCTATACTAGGACCCACTACCACAGTTCCTGGTCACAATGGTACTCCAGACCCTCCAGTTGTAAGGCCTGCACAATGCTGACTCACCACAAGATACTTTCATTCTGCAGTGCTCTGGTCAAGAGGCTATTGCTGAACTCTAAGGATTCTACCAGCAAACACAGCGCTTTTGCCCCTCTATGGTCCTGCCTGTGTCCAGTACCAGTGCATTATTGGTTTTCTTATTCCCCTTGTGACCCTGCTTCTTTCCTATGGCTCCTGACTTCTGGCATCCTGACCTCGGCTTTGGCATTAATTTATGCAATTTCTCCTATCCTGATCTTTTGGCTAGACTGACTATTCCACCAACTACCAGATTGAGGAAGGCACTTGAGGTTCTGGGTAGATCATCAGTAAGTCCTACTCCCGCCCAAACCCAAGGGCTCAACCTGAAGGAAAAATGGTTCTAAGGGTGTCTCTACACAGATCTTTGCTAGGCAAGAAACATGGCTGGAATCCCTCTGGCAGGTTACTAGACAGGAACACTACTTAGGCCCTCTGGCAGGGCACATGGCCTCCATGGTCTCCATTTTGCAGCTATAACAGCCTCCACTCTTCTGGGAAGGCTTTCCACAAAATTTGAGTGTGTCTGTGGAAATTAGTACCCATTCCACCAAAAGGGCAATTGTGAGGGCAAGCACAATGTTAGATGAGAAGGCTCGGCTCGCAATCTGTGTTCCAAAGGTGTTAAATGGGATTAAGGTCAGGGCTTTTTGTAGGCCACTCTAGTTCCTCCACACAAAGCCCATCAACCTATGTCTTTATAAACCTTTGTGAACAGGGGCACAGTCATACTGGATCAGGAAAGGGTCTTCCCCAAAAAGCATTCATTTGTCTAAAATGTCTTTGTATGCTGTGGCATTACCATTAGTCTTTACCAGAACAAAGGGGCCTAGCCCAAACGCTGAAAAACAGGCTCAAACCATTAACCGTCCAACACCAAACATTATAGTAGGCACTATGCATACCAGAAGGTAGCGTTCTCCTGTCATCTGCCAAACCCAGATTTGTCCATCCGACTTCCAAATAGTGAAGCATGATTCATCACTCTATTTCCATTGCTCTAGAGTCCAGTGCCTTACACCAGTCCAGCTGACCTTGCGCATAGTGATCTTCGGCTTGTGTGCAGCTGCTCGGCCATGGAAACCCGTTTCATGAAGCTCCAGACCCACAGAGCTTGTGCTGATGTTTCTTCCAGATACAGTTTAAAACTCTGTAGTAATGCTACAGAGGACAGGCAATTCTTACACGCTATGTGCTGCAGCACTTAGCGTCCCTGCTGTATGAGTGTGTTTAGACTACTGATTTGTGGCTGAGCTGTTGTTACTTCTAGATGCTTCCACTTCACAATAATAGCACTTAACAGGGATTTGGGCAGATCTAGGATGCATAAACTTCAAGAACTGACTTATAGCAAATGTCCACCTTTAGTCCTTGTAACTCTGCTCTTTCAAGGGCTCCTCATTGGCTGAAAACACCATCTATCATTTGTTCTTGCCCTGCCCTTCCCAATATATAACCATGTGCACAGAGGAGTGTTTCCATGTAGGCATGAGGCAGCAGGCTCCTTCTCATTTTCTCTGTCATTGTCTGTCTTTTTTCTCTTCTTATATATATCCTTCTTTTTTTGTGGGATACAGGGTCCATGTAGTCCAACTGAAAGAACCCTTGAGGCCCTCTATAAGGGCCTCTAAGTTAGTTTAGACTGTGCTATCTTGCTGCTAGTTATGATTAGCAGTGTAGGGTGCAGATGAGGCCTCTGGGGGCTAACTAGTGCAGATTATGGAGCTCAGCTGCCCAGTGGAGTGTTTGGGGCTCAGCTGACACTGTGAGAGGGCACGTAAACCTATCTTACTGAAAAGCTATGCTGAAGCACCACATCACACATCAGCTTCAGTCACCCAGACCATCTCAAAGACACTCAAATGCACACTTTGACACAATGTCATAGATACTGACTTGTTAACCACTCTGAACGCACCCAGCCACAGTGATGTGCACACAAAGAAACTGATACGCACCTTTCAGCCAGACAAAATTAGCACTTCAATGGTAGATATTTCAGGCACTCACTGTGGAGTTTCCCCTTAATTGTAGCACACCCCCACATTAAAAAAATGTAATAATAGGTGCCCAAACACCTCATGCCCCTCATGCTAGAAATATAATTAAAAAAAAACCTTTATGGCCCCCAAAGAACAAACATTTTAAAAAATAATGTAGAATGTAGACATTTTACACCCTTACAAAATATCAATCCGCTACTTGTACTTATAATGTGGAAAAAATTGGTATTTTCAACCCCATAACGACCAATGACGTGCCAGGTACATCACGGGAAAAAAAGTAAACCACCAATGACTAGCACTTTGACAAAGGCTGGTGGTAGAATTAGCGAATGGAAAGTGTTAAAATACCTGCATTTGAAAAATGCCGGGGTGTCTAGTTTTCAGAAATATATGGTTTGATTGGGTAAACTGAAATGGCTGGCTTTAAAGATACCCAAACTAGGACATGGGGCGTAGGATGACCAGATGTCAAAATTTCAAGTTGACATACAATTAGGGATATCCCAAAAGTGGTCTTTTAGCCATCAAACCACCCAACAAACCTGTGCATGGGTGATACCACTGTACTAAGGAGATGTTCCTGAACACATATTAGGGTGTTGTTTGTCAGTGAAATAAACCAATAGCTGTAAATTTATACCTGAAATTCATGAAAAAAGCACAAAAACCTTTGACAAAGGCTGGTGGTAGAAGTAGATCATGTAAAATGTTAAAATACCAGCATTTGAAGTACCCTGGGGTGTCTAGTTTTCAGACGTATATGTTTGATGGTGGTAAATTCAACTGGTCGGCTTCGAAGATGTTACAAATACGACAAGGGTACAGGATGACAAGATTTGGAAAAAATGGTTTTGAAATAGCAAAATGCTACTTCTACTTATTGCCCTATAACTAGCAAAAAAACATAAAAACATTGGATATTTCTATATGTATTTCTAGTATTGCTAAACATTTATTTAGAATATTTTGTATTAGATTTTGTAGATGAGTAAAATATGTTTCAAATAAAAGTTATAAAAAAAATGTTTTTCAATTTTTTACAATTTTTGATTTTTAATAGTATCTATCCCTTTTAGTCCCGAAAAAAAACAATTTATATCTTGTGTGGGTACAGTTAATGAGCAAAAAGAAAATAACAGATAATCACATGTCCCCCGGAGAAATGTTAAAACAGCCTTGATCACACAGGGTACCAAAACTAAAAAGCCAAAAATGCAAAAGTGACTAGATGGTTTATTAGCCTTCAGACCTTTTCCATGGAACATAGACCTGGTAAAGATCAAGGAAATGCAGATGGTCTGTGAAGAGTTTATTGCTTGTGGACAAGGGTTTCTAAGAGGGAAGGTATTCAGGACCCAGATTCCTCCATAGTCTATCGCCCTCACCTTTTCCAAATTAGCAGGTTACCCACCACCCCTAATTCTTTTTTGAAAAGTCTCCAAGACTTTATTATACTATTTACTACAATATTATCTTTCCACCCTTCTCTACTAAGTTGTCCCGACTCCAAGACCTGATAAATGTTATTATGATTCCCCCGACAGGTCTTTATCAGAAAATCAAAGAAGGGAAATCTTTTCCATTCACCTATAAAATATATCTGTCCAAACACCACTACTTAATCAACTGTCATATTCCTCCATCTCTGTCAAGAGTGACCCAATCACGAGCACCACAGCCCATGAAATGTACCGGTGTTACAGTTGTCCAAGACTTGAGTAGAGATAGTAGCTATGTCTTAAAAGAACTGTATTTTCCTCACAAAATCCTTAAGCGTTGGTTGGGAAGCATTCTAACATTTAGCTACACAGCATCTGGCACAGAGACATCTGAGGAATGTGGAAACATTTTAACTGGACACAGGAAGATTCCATCTCATAAGACCTTTCACTGTGTTCTTTCAGTAATAGAAAGGTGCATTGTCTTGCCCTCTATTATTTTTGAACACTGCTGATCATCGTCACTCTATGGTTTGCTTACATCATTACACGTAAGGAAGTCAGGAAGGACAATTGTGTTTGTTAGTTATATATAGTCAAGTAATTGCCTGATGCCCCTTCTTCCCTTAAAAATGTAGAAACTGATAAGCCTTTTTAAGAACTCTTACGGCAGCTATAAAATAAATTTTGCAAAACAACAATTTCAACATACCTGTCGCGAGGCGACCATTTGAACCAGGGCTGGACTAGGAATAGAAATCACCCTTAGACAAAATTGAACATGAGCCTCAAATGTTATAGTGCGCTTATTGTGTGGCACATCTTTGTGCCACACAATACCCCTCCATCATTGTACCTCCATCACCATGCATGCTTTTTTAATCAATGTGCTTATGACCTTAGAAGTACGGTAAGCATTTTAAGGGTTCTTACCTTTTTCTGACTAGACACATAAGAAGTAGATCCATGCCACGTGAGCTTACAATATTTTCTATATACAAATTATCCAAAAAAACAAAAAATGGGATATGTACACAAGGTACCTTAGTAAAGAAATGAAAAGTCAGCTATGTCCAAATGCTCTCCTGCTCCAATGAATGCACAATAAGACATCAATTCAAGAACCTAGATTCACATTGATAAAGCGGTGTGCCCTGAAACATTTGTGCTTCCACCTTGTCAGTCATCACAATTAATTAAAGGGTAAATGTTTGGGACATTAAATAGGGCAAATAACACCTTAACACACACGCTGCTCCTAGAACACAGATGGCACTCCATTTCTCAGGATTCTGCCACTCCAGATCTTTGGAGTCACATTATATTACCTGTCCTCATGGCCAACCATAGGTCTCTGTGGCAGCCAGTCATATGGAGGAGTATTCTAGACAGCCCATGGACAGATAGCTCCCTGGAAATGTATAGATTGATAATGAAGCTATGATCAAAATGGTAATTTGTGATGTGTTTTTTTTAAGTAAAGTTTTTCAATCATTAAATATACACAATCTACGTACATCCATACTCTTTTTAATAGTAGTTAAACAGATTATTGGTAGAACTTTTCTAAAAAGGAAAAGTCTGTAGGCAGTGTGTGCCATTTAGGCAGCAATAGTGCACAAGATAAAAAAAAAGAGAGAAGCATTTTGCATAGGCCAATGTTGGTCTAAACTAATCCTAAAACATCATGTTACGTGTCCCCACTGCATTCCTGCCTTTACAAGTGGGCTGTCCATGTCTTGGGCCGGCCTTGTTTGGATAATTTTTGATCTGCTGATGGGATCCACCTAAAATTAATGAAATAACTCTGGTGTGTTGTTAAATTAATGAAAACTATGTTAAAGAAAAGAAATGTTCAATATCTGAATATAAATAGCTTGCAAGATCAGAAACAGCATGGGTTTGTCAAAATAATCCAATTAACCTTTTTGACTAAGTAATTAAAATATTAGTCCAGAGAGAAGCAGTAGATATAGCCTATCTAGATTTCAATGAGGCATTCAACACTCATATCCCTCATAAGCAACTTAAATAAATTGCAGTGTTTGGGTTTGAGTATTAAAAAAGTTGAATGGATTGCCGCCTCTCTTTTTTGCTTTAGCCTAACCCCTAGCACTAAAAATTAAAACCACTCCAATCATTTTAGGCCTAACTGTCCATGATTATACATATACTCTAAACCTCTTTGCAGACAACATTCTCCTCACCTTGGCTGACCCAGGGAAATCACTGTCTCTCCTTTTATTCAACTGCTAGAAATGTATGGATCAATCTCCTACTATGAAAACAATCTCTCTGAAGCTCAAGCACTGCCAATCAACATCCCACAAGCTACAATTGATGCACTTAAGGATCAATGTTTGTCCTCTGGAGAAAAGACTACCTAACATACACTGGGATACAACTTACTAAATCTTATTCCATCTGGTTTCAGGCAAAGTATGGCAAGCCATACAGACGTGGAAAAAAATGTAGATCCCATGGGTGGGTCGTATTGCAGCGACTAAGATGGGACTACTGCATTTCTCATATAATGCCTCCACTGGACTCTTCCCATTGAACGATATTTTAAATGCACATCTGGCACGAAAGGTGCTATATCATGATGTCATGACTCTCTCATTACTCATAACCTACCCAACAAACTCTTGCAGATGATCCAATGAAGAAGATAATATAGAGAAAACAATGGAGTAGAGCATGTGCCAATTACCCGTATATAGGAGTGTCCTGGTGCAGCAACCACTTGGATACTTGGTCCCAGTTAAGTTAGCAACAATGTATTATTTTTGTCTAACACCTACTGGAGATGTAGGAATGATACAGGAATGATTAGTCATATCTGGTGGCACTGTGATTCTGGAGTTCTGTCTCTCAAGTCATCAACACCTTCTTGGGTACCCATGTCCAACCTACACTTCCAGTTGCATTAGTAGACATGGTTACAACCCTAAAAGTGAAAAAAATCTTAACAGGCACCAAACAGGGACAGCCTAGTAGGGACATGCTGAGTAGATTTTATATAGCGCCATCAAATTCCGTAGGGCTGTACAATGGTATTGCCATCACTACGTTTTAACAAGGGAAATATAAATGTCATATCACACACAGTCCCATTCCTGGCCACCCTAACCTAGTAAGCTATCTACAGTAATATTCAAATAATACAACACTAACGCCATGACTAGATCCTTTTTTTTGCTCCTTTGGTAGGCTTTATATGAAACTGCTGTGGTGATTGTATCTTGTACAGAACTGGATAATGTACACGATTTTCAGTTTTGACAATTTAATATTTGGATATTCAGTAGGGCGTCTTCCCCTTGATATCCTTGGAAAACTCCATCTGCAAAATGTTATTCATAGTTAATGAAAACTGCCAACCTACCCGCTTTAGTGGTTATTTTAAGAAATTGATCCTGCCTTCCCTTTAAGTGATTTAAAGAGTGAGTTGTAGTGAATGTACACAAAATCATATGATGTATCATATGATGCAGTACATCTCTTATCAGTCTGTGCAGAGGCTGCTACAGTTTCCTTCTGTTTCTGTAACTCGTCCCCTTATAGCTTTAGAAGAAAAGACAGCTGAACGTTAGTTTGAATTAAAAATGTAAAATCTTATATACTCCTGTCATACATAAGGAGGGTACAGCCCTAGTGTCAACCCACTTGGCTTCAGCTTGTATGCCTCATCACCCAAGCCAAGTCATGTGGCAAACAACACGTGTAAAATCAGAATTTATTGTTGTTGCTATTGTTCAGATGCAATATGCTTTGCATTTTGAAATTGCTCCCATGGACAGAATTAGTCTCATACACTGCTGGAGGTTTTCCTAATGGTTCAAGTGAGTGAAAAAGATCCAAAATACTTCCTGGTGGGCAAGCTCATATAGTCTCAGCCATATCCTGGATATATTTCAGGGGACTCTCCCTAGGATTAGTAGGGTAGCCCGTATATAAATACCTTGTTCTCTTAAGCAACAGCAACTAGAAGCCACAGGACCCTGGGGCCCCCAACTTCAACAAGCAACATGTCCCACCTTTGCCCCCAAAAAAGCTTGTGAGTGACACCTTTGCTGCCCAAGCTTGTCAGTGCAATCCTTACCCACAAACAGCCTGCCTGTGTCATCTTTGCTCCCAAGCTTGTCAGTGCCCCCAAATAGCTTATCTGTGTAATCTTTGCCCCTAACCAGCTTGTCTGTGCCATCATTGCGGTTTGTCCACCCAACATACACCCTGGCCCACATATGTAAACACACTTACACCTTCACAAATTTACACATGCTAACATACACACTTATACTCACTAACACACACGTACACACTCATTCAAACACACACTTACTCATACTCACTAACACACATTTCTCATGATAACACACACTCCATCTAACATCCCTTACACATACATACACGTACATATACATGCTCTCTCACACATTCACACATACACTTATACATGCACATTCATGCTCACGCACACTAATACATAAGACATCCATGCTCACATACACACAAACATACATACCCCCTCCCGCCAACACCTCTTGCTTCTCCTGCAGATTTTGGTTTGGTGATTAGTCTGATACACTGCTGGAGGTTTCGTCTGATGCACGCTGATGCATGGGGTCGCATGACCTAACGTAACCCCCGCTGTGTTACTGTCTCCCTGTGCCAGTTAAAAAAATTGTTTACCAAGGGCCCTTCCAACTTGCACCAGTCCTTTTCACGTCCCTTTCTTAAACGTGGTCACAGAGGTCCCTGTTGTGACTTAGGCTGGTTTCAAAGATTTTCACATTTACATTTTTCTTTTAAATTTCACTTTCTCTGACCAGAAAACAACTATTTTTGTTGTGATGTTACAGCTGCTCTGTGTCTATATTTCCTCTCTTACTCTTTTTCTTTCTTTACTTCCAGAAGTTTCCAGAAATGTGGATAGTCCTGAGGATTAAATCAATCAATAAAATGCTGAGTAGAATGCTCATTCACAACCACAGTGAAGCAGCAAGGGCAGCTGTCATGAGGTGGAATACAAAAGTCTCTTGTAGAGATAACATTCCAGCATCATTGGTTTTCTAGGTCACTGAAAATACTTTAAAACATGCTACTTAATTTTATTACATAATACAACATGACATGACACTTTTAAGGCTGTTGTATATTCTCTTTAATCTCTCTACATACAAAACTGATTTTTGTTGCAGGACTCCTATCCACAATTAAAATAGTGATACTGGTGCAGGTTATGAATTAAGTATGAATTATTTTTAATCCATATCTGGTTGGTTTAATTTACACCATTACAATTGTGTCAACAAACTTTCAAAGTGCAAAATTTGTAAAAATATCTTTATATTTTCAAAATAGAAAAGAAAACAGCAATATAGGGCAATAAAGTAATGTAAAATAGACACAATCCCACACATGAAAAAGGTTCTGGGGCAGTTTTAGCAGCCAGCATCCGAAGCTTCAGCCTGGGGCGTCTGAATCATAAGGGCACCAGGCAGCAGAATATTCTTCCTAGGGCGAGATGCCTGAAGCCACCTCTGAGCTGCTTTACTAGGAGCAGATTCACCTAATGGGACTAAAGTCCATGTGCCCTTTCCTTCCCTGATGTCCCATCTCACAAAGAGATTTCAATGTTTTGTGTAAGCACACAATAATTGTTAAAAAAAAAACATAAAACATTCTAAAAAGGATATTAATTAAAAAATATTAAACCTCATTTTTTCTGAGAGACATACTACCTATTTATCACACAGCTACCATCTTTATTAGCACATGCAAATAGCACAATGAAGGTTTGTTTAAGTATGCATCTGTGAGTTGATTACGGCTTGTCATCTTAAAGTCCATCATGTTCAACCTATCCGGACCTTGGCTATTTCTCTTATTATTATTATTATATTTTATATAGCATCAACACAATTGCTACTTATCCAGTTAGTTCTCATGTGCAAATTCACTTTAATGCTGTAGAAAGAGATGAATGTCTATCTTATGGTACACTCCCTGTAAAGTCTCTGTTGTAGTTATTCAAGAAATTACTCATCTGGGTACCAAAAGTCTATGGCATGAACAGTTAGTTTAGTATAGCTAATGGTGGATGAACTATGCTAAAACATTTAAAGACTAGGGCACAGACTGGGGTGACTAGTGGTCTGTCATTTCTGTAACTGATTCTACATATTACTCTAAGAATATGTTGGTCGCTGAAAGGTATTACTAACACCTACACTATCTGTATCAGTATCTGGGGTAATTTGACAATACTATACATAAAGCTTGCTAAAAACCACAATTAGTAATTTTTAGATGAAAAATACATATTTTATGGCCTTCACTACTAAGTAATCAACCCAAGATGTCTGAATTTAAAAATACGTCTGCCAGATGTCTTGGCATCACAGTCACCATAATTATGGACCAGGTCATTTTTCTTTGGTACTGTGACTAGGTTGTCATTTCTAACAACAGACATTGATGAGAGACTCATTTAAATAGTATACATTTTGGAGAAATCATTTTCAGCTGATGTCCGTAGCACATAGCATTCAGAGTACTAGAGGTTCTAATTATGTTAACTTATTATGAGATGCTATGATTTGAGATATTTTATGTTCACTTATTTATTTGATGTTTCATCTCAATCTACTTTTGTTTGACACATAGTTATGTACACTGTTTCCCCCAAAATCATATTTGTTTGTCCAGGAATATCTTTGATTTTAAACCTTCCATCTCTAGCTATTTGTTAATGAGGTTTAAGGGCCAGGTTTGATCCTTCATGAGACCACCTCATGGAGAGTCTGAGACAATTAAAGAGATAAGCCCTGTAGAAATGTCAAGATAACACATACTTGACTTGTAGAACTGTTATAGTTAAACAACTTCTCATACTGGAGAGGGAGTTTGCAGAAGAGTTGAACATTAACGTTCTCTAGTGCCGCTGCATAGGCAAACCCTGCTGAACTTCTCCTGCAAGGGCTGAGTAGGCCCTGTATCATGTGTAGCTAAATCAATGAAGAGAGTTTTAATATATTTCTTTACATTGGCTATACATTAGCATCAGCAGACAGTTAAAATGTTCAACTCTCCTGCAAACTCCCTTAGAGTTAGAACCGGTAAAGTTAGTTTTAATCAGTGTCACCACATTGGTCTGGACATGCCAAAGCTGCATGAGGAGATGACAAGGGCATGTCGTGAATGGCCATTCGGGGAGGCCTCCCCCTAAGGACATTTATGTATGCTGTGCTGATACAGGTAATGCCCATAAAGCATCAAGTGCAAAAGAGATTTCACTACATTTGCTCTAGCAGTGTCCATTTGCATGGCCTTTGGAACACCGAAAAAACAAACTCATCGAAGAATCCCGGTGCCTAATGTCTTGTGTTGAGGATGCTCCTTGGTTTGCTAGGAACAACTTGATTATAAGGAGGGAACAGGTCACTGTCACTGTCCAAGATTATTGCAGATTGATCATCAGTTCCAATTTTCGTCAGTCTTAAGGAAGACAATTATTCAAGCCCCCTCCCCTGATCAGTGCTTGGACTTTCTCAAGACCCAATGACATGCGTAGTCACTGTAGGTAAAACACAGTTCCACACATGTTGTACAATTTCCTGCATAACAGGATTAGCTTCTAAATATACCAAATCAATGTGGCATATGTTTCTATGAGGGCCAGTCCTTGGCTCTGTCTGAGAAGTTGGGATTTTGCAAGATCATTACCAGATTTCTGTGACAGCCTTTTATCTGTGGGTGAAGAGAGTGGTACCTACTTTTAATGGTCTGGGGTATTTCCTATCCTTACCATACCCTTTAAGGCGTAGCCATGTCCCTTGGACAGCTCTGTCTTATCCAGACTCTTATAGGGGGAAAGATTGTGATTATGTGTCATAGAAAGCTAGTGTGGAAAGTATGTAGAAGCCATGGAACTGCCTAATTCTTGGTTGGAATTGGGCTAACATTTGCCTAGCATTGTAGGAATATTGAATTATGTTGGTAACCCTGAGTTCCATTATTCACACCCACTTCCCAGGAACAATGTGCAAGATTATTATTATTATTCCTATTCAATTTATGTTATTGATGGCTACTACTCTGCAGTGGCCCGTCCCTAATGGATGTGCCCTGTATGACTTCATATACTGTGGCTTAGTATCCACCTTATGAATTTTTGTCTCAGAAGTCCAACTCATAGCTAGACCAGAATACGCAGCTGATTTGATTATGCAAAATGGAAAATGTCCTAATTAAAAAAACGAAACATACACCTACAAAAAAAAAAATAGGCAAAGTGTTCATTCAAAGCCAACCCTACATTTTGCAATTCTTGCTATGTGGCTGGAAGAAAGAACTTGACTGTTTTCACAGCCATGTGGGCTCAAATTTAATTCCTGCTGATTAGTAGGAGTAACACTGTGTAGAATGAAAAAAGTGAGCTCTTATAATAATCAGTTTCTTTGAAGTTCATACTTATTTTGTTCCAGTACTACATTTGCGACAAATGTATGAGTGCATTTTTTAAGGAAAAAAAAAGAACTGTATAAAGTACTAATTTGGTGCCTAATACAATACAAGCTGAATGAGAATATGCTGGCAATGACTGAGTTGAAAAAAAGGATTATGTTTCATTATAGAGCTAAAAGGACTCTGTTCCCAGGAAATGTATATAGACAAAGTAAATCAGCTTTTTTAATGAAATGTTAATAACTTGTTCATTCATGTTTTTGTATGCTATCGGGTATAACTTTATCACATAGGAAAAACTGATGAAGTTGGAGTGTTCTGCTACAATACAGAGGTTAGTTTGGTATATGCAAAGAAGTTTTGGAATAAGCTTGAAAATAAAATCAAGTTATGTGAAAACTTCCACTACTACGGCTGTTTTTGAAGATGAAGGTATTGTGCAATTATCACATATTATATGTAAAATAAAACATTTTACCCTTGGGAGTCACAGACAATGAAGTTAAGTGTTTGCTTCATCAATGCCCTTGTTTCAACTAAATAAGGGGTATTTCATTTATTTTTTTGGTGGCGGTCTCCAAAAAATCGCCAACACTGCCACATTGAGTGTGATTTAATATACACTGTAGGTTGATTTTTCTAAAATAAAAATATAGATCTTTAGATGGAGTCCAGTGCATGGTGATGGTGCTGCTGTAAGTAAAAGGTGAGTGCAGAAGGTTTCAGGGACCACCCTTTGGAAGCGCCCCACAAATTTCTGAATTAAAAAAGGCCTCTGAATTTGGTCAGAAAATGAAATTTGTTGCCTGAAAACAAACGTGACAAAAATGAAACAAAAACTTTGTTTGTGAAGTGCGCTAGTCTTATATTTAGATAAAAACATGATACATACATGGGGAGGGGCCTCACTGCTTTCACCAGCAACACCTAGGATTAATCCCTTTGCTTACTCCTTCTCCACTCAGTAGTAAACCTTTTAATAATGTGAATGAATGACAATTAATCACTCCAATCTATTGGTTTAGAGCTAGTTTTTGTTATACTGGAAGAGTGCACTCCATAGCCACATCTTGCCCACCACAAATATGTATCCAGCCCACAGCAAATTGAGAAGCAACTTGTTCAGGTGGCAGGGCCGGACTAGCCTACCAGGCTACCAGGACATTTCCCGGTAGGCTGCATCACCTGGGGCCAGTCTTGAAGAATATGAGTGGCCACTGCCGCATTCGTAAGAAAGATCTGTACCTATTGAGGCACAGCTCTCCCATCCACTGTGCGTTTGCCAGTTAGTGTTGCAATAGATATGACATCATATCCGCCATGACGCTGATGGTCAGACACACAGAGCAAGATCACACCGCAAACTGACAGACTTGGTCTGGGGCAGGGAGGTGAGATGAAACACACAAATATGAATTGGGGGAGGGTAGTAAGGTAAAATGATACTGGGTGCAGAGATGGAAGGGGATAACGGTGCAAAATGGGCTGCTGATAGGTATAGGAATGATGGTGGAGACGAATATGATGATGATGGGAGGTATGACTATGGTGTTAGGGGACAGGAATTATATGAATTATGATGTAAGTGGGTGTGATGATGGTCATAGGCAGCTCTACATATACTGTACATACACACACACATAAATATACATACACACACATAATCTAACATCTTATGCATACATACACAGCCACTCTAACATCACACACACACAGCAACTTCACATATACCGTATTGGCTCGGATATAGGCCACCCCCGTATATAGGCCGCACCCTAAAAGTTTGGTGCATTTTTAAAGAAAAAGTTTTTTTCTTTAAAAAAGCACCCAAAAAACATGCTGCCACTGTCCCCCCCCCCCGACTTACCAGAGCAGACTCCCGGGTGTCTTGCGGGGCCGGCGGGGGACATCTACGCAATACGCGTATACAAGTTGTATACGCGTATTGCGTAGATGTCCCCCGCCGGCCCCGCAAGACACCCGAGAGTCTGCTCTGGTAAGTCTTGGGGGCAGAGGTAAAACGCATCGTGCGGACGGTCACCGGCTGCGGCGATGCGGGTAAACAACCTCCGCTGCCGGAGGCTGTTTACCCGCATCGCCGCAACCGGTGACCCTCCGCACGATGCGCTTAGACAACCTCCCGTGCCGGCACCCCCCCCGTGGAAAGTGCTGGCAGGGGAGGCTGTCTGAGCGTATCAGAGAGTAGGATACAGGTCCCCTGCACCGCTGCGGGGGATCTGTATCCTAAACCTGCTGCCTGCCCGGCGGGCGCTAGACCCCGAATATAGGCCGCACCCCCACTTTAAAGACTTAAAGTGGGGGGAAAAAGTGCGGCCTATATTCGAGCCAATACGGTACATACATTTTTTTCAAATTAAAATTGAATATCTTGTTAGGGTATTTATTAAAAAAAATGTTATAGACAATCAATGGTTCTCGGTGGATCTAAACCTGCAATGCAGGGTTTGCATGTGATATTCAGTTGATCTCTGTTTCAATGTGGTTCTCATTTGACCTATACCTGCAATGCAGGTGTAAGCACAGCATCCTTTCTTTGTAATTGTTGCATTCCTCTTTTGTTCTTGATCATATCATGCTGATTACCCCAAAACGAACCAAAATTATTAACTCATTTATAAAAATATTTTTTTTTCTTTGTCCCTGGGAAAATGTAAAAAATATAGAATGTGGGCCTCGTACCGAAAAGTTTGGAGACCCATGATCTAAACCATGCACAAGTTTAGTAACCCTTTTCTTCATAATTTCTTTATCTTTCTGGAGATGGGGTTTCCAGTGCTGTGTTACCCACATCATCAAAGGTAATTCAGCCTCTGAAACAGACAGCTATTTTACTTTTTATGTGACATTCACCAGCTCAGGCAGTGAAGCAGAATCTCTAAAGAGTTTTGTTTGGTATCTAGGAAAAGTATGTAATCTAATATGAGAAAGTATGAAATTTGCTCAAGTGCACACATGAGCGTATGATTAGAAAATTATTCCAAAGCTCTGAATGGCTCTTAAGCCTCTCTTGGCAAAACATAGCAGATTATTCTTACCTTGTCATAGAGATGTTGCCAATTGCATACATTAACTTCCTAGAAAGTGTGCCGTTTACGCTATAAGACTATCAATATAAAGAAGGAATAGATTTCATTCTTTTTGAAACAGGTCCACAAAGTGTGCATTTGGACTCAAATTCGAACACTAGCTAGACTTTGTAGCTAAAGTGTAACATACATTGCTGTGAAATCTTGCATATAATAACATACACATTATTTTAAGCAGGTCTGTCAATAAATACCGTATTTGCTCGATCATAAGACGAGGTTTTTTTCAGAGCAAATGCTCTGAAAAATACCCCTCGTCTTATAATCGGGGTCGTCTTATAATCAGACCTCAAAGTCTGGAGGCAGAAATGCCTTTTAACCCTCTATATGCCACTCTGCCTCCTGAAATGCCTTAAACCACCCTATATGCCACTCTTCCCCATAATATGCCTTTTAACCCTCTAAGTGCCAGAGTGGTATGTAGGGTTAAAAGGCATATCATGGGGCACAGTGGCATATAGGGTTAAAAGGCATATCATGGGACACAGTGGCATTTAGAGGGTTAAAAGGCATATCATGGGGCACAGTGGCATATAGGGGGTATAAGGCATTTCTGGGGCAGATGTGCATAACTGGGGTGCAGGTTGGAAAATAGAAGGAAATAAAACCAAACTATTTTTCTCAATCATAGCTTTTATTAAAAAAATTGTTTAAATGAATTAACATTTACTGGTAAAACTTTTTGGTAAAACATGGCTGCCTAAATGCACATGTACATTTCCACAGTGCTCTCTGAAGAATACAAATGCATGCTGTTGAGTGCAGTGCATCCTGGTACTGAACAGACAGCATCTAACGCATGCCTGGGAGCTCTCTGTGTTTGACCCGAAATCTTCAAGTGAAGACCTGCTTCCCCGGGCCTCCTAGTCAATTAATTATTTATCTACATAGGGGCCAGTGTCTGGCCATGCTCACTTTCATTTCAGGGCCTTGAATGTTTTGTCCCCTGAAGTCACTAAAAATGTTATCTCTGGATAAGTAAAAATGAAATAGTTCCTACTGTAAATTAAGTGCCAGGAAACAGATAACCAAACACACACACCAGGACGGCTCTGCCACACCGACACCCAAACACATACACCAGAACAGGCTCTGTCACACCAACACCCATACACACACACACACACAAACCAGGACAGGCTCTGTCACACTTACACCCATACACACACACACACCAAGACAGGCTCTGCTACACCGACACCCACACACACACACCAGGACAGGCTCTGCCACACCAACACCCATACACACACACCAGGACAGGCTCCACTATACTGATAACCAAAAAAACACAAACCGCACACTGCATTGTTGTTGATACCACCTCTTAGTGTGATCTCAGCACTGAAGGTATAGATCAAATAAACAGAAACCGACATACCAATCCTGTATTTGCAGGTATACAATAATAATGTATGGAAACATAGCATAGCAGATATGGATCTACAGAATAAACAAAAAAACCAGTTTAGCGGATATAGATTCATTGGAATTCACATAAAAACTCAGCATTAAAGGTATAGATAAAACCCCTAAATTACAGGCATAGATCACAGGCTGCACACCCCGAAGCCAACCCAAATTATACATATAGGACTTGCCCCAAACAGCCCAGCATGAGTCAACTTTGTCCCATAAACACGCTGCCTGTGCCATCTTGGTCCCCATTGCTCCAACACCCTGCTTGTGCCATTTTTGCCTTTCCACAATTATATACCCGATACACACAAACACTTTTACAGTCACTCACTAATTCACACTTTCATTCACATAATTCATTCACACAATCATTTATTCTCTCACATTCACACAAATCATTTACAGATATTCATTAATACATTCTGACAAATTCATTAATTCTCTCCCTCATTCAGACAATGCATCCACACATTAATTCATACTCACTTATTCACACTTATTTCAATATTCTTACTACCCTCTTTCTCTCTATCTACCCCCTTCTCACTTTCTATCCCCTCTCTCTCCCTACCCATTATCTACCCTCTCCCCAAACCCGCTATCTACCCTCTCCTCCACCCCTACCCACTATCTACCCTCAACCCTACCGACTATCTACCCTCTCCCCCACCCACTATCTACCCTCCCCACCTCCCCTCCCCACTATCTATGCTACCCCCCTCCCCACTATCTACCCTCTCCCCTACCCACTATCTACCCCCTCCCCTATCCACTATCTGGGCACCCCTCTGTCTCCTCTGCGTAAAAAAAAAAAAGCGCATTTCTATTCACAGCCCAATTTCAATTACACTGGCCCGGCCCACCGGTGTGTCCGATGGCCAGTCCGGGCCTGGTTTCCATGCTTCCCAGCCCTCTAAAAGCTGCCTGGTGGTAGCTGTACCCTGCAAGCAAGCAAAGCCAGTCTTGCAGAAGAGGTAAACCTCCAGGTAGCCAATTCTTGTAAGATCCCAGCTATGATTTGGGGCATGTGCACATGTGGTGACAGCTCATCTGGTAGCTATGAAAGAAAGGTCTATATACCAAGTTTCCAGGGACTGATCCTCTTTAAAGCGTGAAAATATATAGTTACTATGATCTTGTTGATCACAGTTATTAAATAATCTATTTTTGATTTGTATCCTCTGTTCATCTAAGCTTAGACTGAATCTAAACATGAATAGAAATGGTGGGGAATAGTTAATTTTTTATTTGTTAATGATAAACTGCTATGCTATTAACCTGAACTACTGAAGGCTGATGATCTTCTGAGGAGAGGATGCTTCAAGTTTTTAACTTTTTTATTAAAACAGTTAGCGGCTTGGTCTCTTAAACATAAGAACTGTTTTGAAGAGATGGTTGGCAGCTTAGGGAAAAGTGAAATAATCTCTTCTGTTTAAATATTTGGCAACGAGTTCTGCACAGCAGTAAGTAAATTCTTGTATTAGACTGCAACACTGCTTCTCTTCAGAAATGATTTTGTCAGTTTTTGATGATAATTGCAAGTTACTGTGTGAATATATAACCAATGATTTTGAGTTGAACATCAAGCAACATTCTATCTTTGACAAAAAAACCTTTTTTTTAAAAAAGCCATCCTTCTCTTTGGAACCGTTCTTGAGAAGATCAAACATGAACCCATCATGCGCTTACGGTGGCGTCACTTTCACATACTTTCTTATGGCCCCTATGGCCCCTATGGGAGTGGTCACTGCGCAGTTACTAAAGAAAGCTTGCAGGAAAGCAAGCTCCGTATGTGTGAGGCTCAAAAGCAAAAAAAAACAGGTTACCCGAATACGGCAGCTTCGTTTGTCACCTATGCTGATGGTGTGACGCAATGTGATAGTATGTCTTTTGATTTTTACGCTGGTGGGAATATTTATGACAGCCTGAAGTCTCCTTGGCCAGCAGCGAGCACCAGTTACACTTCAATACTGGTGAATTTTTAAACTCTCCTTTGGGTAGTTTCTTTCAGTAGTGTCAACACTGTACAGATCTTAATGTTCCTGGAGAGTGTATGCAGACCTAGCTGGGATCTCCAATGACACCTTTGCTGGCTAATCAGTGCCCTGCTTGGTGATAGCACTGTGATCAGTTGCAGTGGAGGTCAGAAAGAGAAAACATGATAAAATAGAAAAAAATAAAAACAAAATAAAATACCATTTTAAAAATATAAATAAATATATAGACCCCCTTGATGTCAAATTACATCAAAAGAAGTACTGTTTGGTTAGGAGAGTGATCCCTAAGGTCTATAAAGACTAGACATGTGCAAATAGGGCAACACATTTTCTTCCCTGACCATTTGGTTTGGTCTAAAATTTGGGGACATTTTGGGTTCTTCTTTTCTCCATTCTATCTTCGATCTTCAACCCTTAATTTTCTTTCTGCGTCCGCACCTACGGCGAGAACTTGTCAACTTAGGGCAATATGGCAGCGCTTGCCCCAATCCTTCAATCGGCAGCTGAGTTCCATCAGTGGAGATGTAAACAAAGTGGTCGCCAGAGAAGGTACGGAAACAAGTAGAGAATGTGTAAGAAAGTGAACCAGAATGTGAGTGTGAGTGAGTGAATCCACAAATTTGGGAAAATTCTGAGCTTTTTGCTTTGTTTTCATCTGATTCGTGGTGGTGGTGAGGTTCTGGACCTGTTTACAGGGCCTTGTATAAATCGCAGAATTTACCAAGATTCTGTAAATTTGCATTTCGTATGAATATGAATGCACCAGTCTAATAAAGACCCAAAAGGGATCTCAAGTCAAAAAAAAGTAAAAAATAATATAAAAAAAGTGGGGGAAGGTGGAAAAATTAAATATATATACTCAAACACCCAATACCCTTCCCGCTAGAAATCTATAATAAAAATCTACCTAAATAGCCTGTACCAAAAACAAAAATATGTGGTATAGTTGTACATTTCCAGCAGTGGCACCTAACCTGTGAAAGAAATCCTAAGTAAAATTGCAATGAAAAGTGTAACATACATTTGAGTACATAAGCTAAGTATGAGAAACGGGAAATAAAAAATGTGTTTACTATTTCCTGAGCATCTCACAGTCTTAAAAGGTGCTGAAATCAGGAGAAACCTTTAGAACCTAAGTTGTTAGAAAGTCTCAATCAAGTTAACACAGTTGGTGTTGAGCTCACCTGTAGTGATCATGCTCTACTTTTTTGTTTAGTATTTTATAGAAACCAGGCTGACTTACCCCTTAAAAAGAAAGCTGGGTGCTAGCAGGAAAAAAGGGACAGCATAAACCCTCTTGAAGCACACAAACAAAGAAAAGGAATCCCAGCACTCCAAACTGCTTCCAATCTTTAGGATACTTTATTAAGAGAAAGCAAAAAAAAGCAACGTTTCGCCAAGCAGGTCCTTTGTCACCAGTCCAGTTTTCTAGGCACACCTATAGCCCAACTTATATGAATATACTGACTTACTGGGACACGATGGGGTAGTTGACTGTTGGGACAGATCAAGATCAGGTGGGCCTTGGGGCAACAAGGAGCCTCCCCAAAATAATTATATATAATTATATGATCCAATGGAAACTCAGTTGCTTCCCCAGGGATCTTATTTAAAAGCATAGGAAGGGTATCACAGACAAAGCATAGTGGGAATTTATGCAAAGCAAGTTATGGTTCTCACAAACTGCCTTAAAGGAGCTAACTAAATGTCCAAACATAACCAAGCATCAATCAAAGAGGGTATTAAAATATCTACATTTGGTTCTTTCTGTGCATTGCTACACTAATATGAAAATAATTGACAGAGGGGTATAGTCAACAGCATTAGGTCACTGGGTAAGATCAAGGGCAAACCCTAGTGCCTTTTTTCTACAAGAACAGATGAAAAATGAATGTTTCATAACATTGCGTCTACAATCACAACTAAAATAGATATTTATCTGGACCAAATTCACCAGTCAAAATATTTTTTTTTTATTTTTATAAGATTAGAAGTATTCCACACTACCATACAGTGGAATGTGTATATTCTGTATCCAGGTGGTTTTGCATTAAAGCGACACTCCAGCCATCCTGTTAATTTTGATTTATTTTTAATATATGCAAATGCAAGGGGAAGGACTTAATCAAATACATGCCATGGACATTATACCCACCAGCCTTGGCTCACATGAGAGTTCTGGGGGTCTAATTAGACAGTTCGACCACTTGTGCAGAAAGCGCTTCCATTAAAATTTTAACGCATTTCTGTCAGTGGCTGCTTAAGTCTGGCTCCAAACTGAAACCAAAAGCGGACAGTGCAAGTGATTTTTATTATATATTTTTTTAACAGGAAAATAATACATATTAAAGTACTTAAAAGGTTGCTGCTGGGGCTGTAGGGGAGATAAAATTGTCCATTTAATCTGTTTTTTTACTTTCCATAGCTGCACATACACACTTCATCTCTGCTTAAAGTCTTGACAGATAAGCAAATAGCAGAGCATTCTAAACAATACTGTTCACATATGCATTTCCTGTCCTCTACCAGCTAACAGCGATAAAATTACTGATAATGTTATCGGGAATGTACACACAGCATTTGTCAGAACACTATCTTTCAGTTTCTAACTCACGTATTATACAATGTAGGTTTACTAAGGACAGCTTAACTTTTTCAGTTCTCAAGCAGTATATTTTCATAGGAAAATCTGAAACTAGTGGTTTTATAAGAACACATACACAATAGTGCACTTTTCATTTGAAACTGACACTGGATTAACTATAATATTAACTATACTAATATTATTATAACAATATTTATTAAAACATACATACTATTACATGCATATAAATAAAAAGGAATCACGGCAAGGGTAGGCAACAATGTTGGCATGCTGACTCTGTCACAGGGACTATTGGGCTTTAGCCCCAGATCTATTCGGAACCTGGCAGTGCCCCTGACCCCTTATTTAGAGTATAGTGTTTACTCAAACCTGGAAGTTTTTCACATGCACCCACTGACATAACTACAGGGTCCTTTAGAGGGCCCGGTGCGACCCCTTCTTCCTGTCTCTTTGTACCAGTTCAAAACTGCACCAATCCAGGTTGGCCCTTTCTAAACTTTTTTGAACCGGCACGGGGAGACAGGAACGTATCGGGGTCACGTGAAACCAAGACTGCTTGCACAGTGTGGGTGATCAGCCAGAGGGAAAGCTGGAGGAGCGATGAGAGGTAAGCAGAGGCGGGAGATGTATGTGTTTGCATATATATATGTGTGTGTGTACTTGTGTTTGAGCATACATGTGTACATCTGCATGTGTGTGAGCATGCATGTGTACTTATGTGTTTGTGTGAGCATGCATGTGTACTTCTATGTGTGTGTGTGAGCATGAATGTGTACTTGTGTGTGTGAGCATGCTTGTGTACTTGTGTGTGTGTGTGAGTATGCATGTGTAAAAGTGGGGTGAGATGGAGTGTGTGTTAGTGAGTATGAGTAAGTATGTGTAATTTGTGTAAGTGTGTTTACATTAGGGCTGCAACTAACGATTATTTTAATAATCGATTAGTTGGCCGATTATTTTTTCGATTAATCGATTAATCGGATAAAAAAATGCAATTTTTTAAAATTTAAAATAATGTAATAAAAAACTTACAATTTACACTTTCATCTCTTTATTGCAATGGCCTCTCTCTATTCACCTTCTTATTTTACTGACATAATAATAAAAGCTACAAGAACCCAAACACAGTGTTTCTCAAACTAGGTTTTAATGCAAAGTTATTAGTAAATATTAATTCATATGTTAACTATTTTTCATATTTAATAAAAAAGTTGAGAAAATTTGAGAAAAAAAGCCTTGTTTAAATTTTTTTTATTTACCAAACTGCCCCCAGTTATGCACATCAGACCCCCAGCTTGGCACTCTGCCCACATATATGCCTTATACCTCTTATATGCCAGATTCCACTGTTCCCCCTGATATGCCACTGTGCCCCTGATATGCCACTGTGCCCCAATATGCCTTATACTCCTTATATGCCAGTGATATGCAACTGAGCCCCCTGATATACCTTTTACCCCCAGATGTTTTATGACCCCCTGATATGCCTAATATTGATATGCCTTATACCCCCTATATGCCCTGAAATTCATAATACCCCCCATACACCACTATAACTCACCCATACACCACTTTGGCTCCTCCCTCTCCCATACACCACTTTGGCCCCTCCCATACACAACTTTGGCTCCTCCCCTCCCATACACCACTCTGGCTCCTCCCCTCCCATACACAACTTTGGCTCCTCCCCCTCACATACACAACTTTGGCTCCTCCCCCTCACATACACAACGTTGGCTCATCCCCCTCCCATACACCACTCTGGCTCCTCCCCCTCCCATACACCACTCTGGCCCCTCCCCCTCCCATACTCCACTCTGGCTCCTCCCCCTCCCATACTCCACTCTGCCTCCTCCCCCTCCCATACTCCACTCTGCCTCCTGTCAGCAACGGATCTTCACTAGACACCAGGGAGCCGGGTAGAGAGGCAGAGTGGCGTATGGGAGGGGGAGGAGCCACAGTGGTGTATGGGAGGGTGGCTCCCATACACCCCTCTGACTCCTCCCCCCTCCCATACACCGCTCTGCCTCTCTACCCGGCTCCGTTACTGACAGTAACGGAGGCTGTCTGTGCGATGCAGACACCCACCAGCTGACAGAGAGGATGATTCTCTGTAAGCCTGTGAGTGTCTGCATCGCACAGACAGCCTCTGTTACTCACCTTCACTTACACTGTGGCTTCTATGAAGCTGCAGTGAAAGTCCTTGTCAGTAACGGAGCCGGGAGAGAGGCAGAGTGATGTATGGGAGGGGGAGGAGTCAGAGGGGTGTATGGGAGGGGGGAGAGAGACGGAAGTGAGAGACCGGCCGACAGTGAGGGGAATCCAGGTCTCCTGCAGCGTAGCGGGGGATCTGGATTCCGGTGTTATAATCCGATCTCTGTTTGAGGTCGGATTATATAAGGAGAGGAGTTTTTCAGAGCATTTGCTCTGAAAAAAACCTCTTTTTATAATCGATAAAAAATCGATTCGATTAATCGATGATGAAATTCGTTGCCAACGATTTTCATAATCGATTATTATCGATTTTATCGATTAGTTGTTTCAGTGCTAGTTTACATATATTGTATGTTGAAAGGGGGCCAGGGACAAATAAGGCACAGACCAGTTGTGTGGGGGCAATGATGCCACAGACCAGCAGCTGGAGTTGGGGGGCCCAGAGCCATTTTTCCCACCAGGGCCCTGTGGTTTCTAGTTATGCTCCTGCATGCACCTACCCAGAATCCCTTGTGGTTGTGGCAGCACCATGAGATTTCTGAGGAAAAAACAAGCCTTCTGGCTTATCTGCTGTCTGTAGATGAGTGTTGAATAATGCTTCTACTACCCCCAAACTTTTAGTGGAAAGAGTTAAATGGAAATACTTGTTTGAAGTTAGGCAACTGGCTTAGTTTCAATTAGCCAGGTGAAAATTGAAAATATAAAGTGGGGTCAATGTAATAAAATTGAGTGAACATTAGAAGAGTGATCAAATCTTCCTCTCTTTTTCCTAAAATAAACTTTTGATGTCAAATCTTATGTCTACAAATCACTCCCATGGATTAAAACTCTCCAATAAGGATACTTGTAGTTGCCTATTATAATTTAGATCCCAATCATGTGATTTAGCAAATTCCTACAAATTTTCCATCATTCATCACGAATGAGTACTTTTAGTTACTGACCAGCATTTATGTAAAAGGCCATAAAAGTTTTTTATCTGTCAAAGACAGTGTCAAACATCTATGATTTTGGTGGAATTGGTCCAGACATTCTTCCTTCATAATACCGTCCATCAAAAATGAATAGGTTTGACCATTAAATGGACTGACTAATCAATCAAAAAAAATAATAATTGTGATATGATCCGCTATCTCCCCGCTATCTGCAGCATTGTCCAGGCCTTCCCGAGTGCTTCTACAAAAAGGAAAGAGCCTCTGTGCTTCTCTTTCTCTGTGGATCCAACTCTATAATTCTGGCCTCTTGGAGTACTCCGATTAGGGAGATTGTGTGTGCGGAGGTTCCGTCCTTTTGTGGAAGCGGAGAAGAACAAGAAGGACCACTTGCGTGCCTAAAGATAGTTTTAAAAAATACATTTAATGGTGGGGAAATTTGTGTATATGACAAATTCACCTTTAGCTGGATGACAGATACTATACCTATTCCTAAACCTAAACTAATTTCAACCCGATTTTCAATTTGGGGTAATGAAAACAGAATGGTCTCCATTGTCTATACAACCTCAAACATTGCAGAGACATAAAAACCATAAAAAGAACATCTGACATCTGATGTTTTTGTCTTTTGCTATTATATTAAATATCTTTTTTATCACATGCACTTCCAATAACAGCAAAGAGTCTTACATTTTATATGTTACGTAAGGAAGTATATTAAATTGCGTACTTGGATTGGGAAAAGTCACTGTTGTAGCAAAACAATATGCACTTTATAAATAAGAATTAAACTGTACAAACTGACAACATGGAAGTCGGGATGAGAACAGTAGCTGGTAAAAAGAAAACGTTCATTTGGCTATAGTGTAACTTGAAAGGGACATACTGGATTTGAATGATATGCAAAGTATATTTAAACACTCATTAAGAATGATTAATAAGAAAAACCTAACCTACTCCCTGACAGGCATATGTTTATATTTATAGAACCAGTAAAGCTCGCTGAAAATGTGAGGAACAAGAAAACCGGAGAACCTTGTACACTGAGCAACAAAGTCTGCTCATATAAATAAATACAGATAAGGGAGTATATATATATATATATATATATATATATATGTAAGGTTCGGAAGAGTATTTAAGGTTCTGAACTTAAAAACATTTATTGGCCTAGGACTATGTACCGCACAAATATGGCGCTATGAAATTTGTCTGGTGTTCAATTTTTTTTCTGGTCTTTACTCCCTGTTCACATGGGAGTCATACCTGGGAACTCTCTGGGTTTGACCTGGAGTCTCCAGATCACACTGCTCATTCTACGGGGCAGGGAGAGGCATTTGGCCCTTGAACATTTAACCATGCCCCTCATGTGGTTATCCCCACCCTTGTCAGAAGAGACAGAGCTCTTGGTAGCCAACAGTGCGAAGTCCTTCTATATGAAAAATATATATGGGCCCTACAACATATTCTTGCCTTGAATGCCATAAATAAATTGTTTACTATGCGCTTAGCACAGACAGCTGTGTAATATGCATACACACTCCTTTGCTTGGTTTACTACTTCAGTAAATACTCTGCCGCTAGAAACGAAGGCATAGTTTACTAAACACATTCCATAGAAAAACTTATACAGCGGAGAACATGTTCAATGTCAAGAGTCGTAGATTTAATGCATGGCTTACATAATGTGTACATAAACAAAATTCCAGTTGGACAAAATGTTATCTTAATATTAATACAATCTGTGTTTTAGAGACAATTAGTGCAGTACAACAGTTTTATAAAATCTTGTGAGAATTATTAGAATCTTCTAAGATTCAGTCAGAAGGGTTTCTGTAATGAAATGCCATTTTATGAGAAAACAATGCAGAAATGAATCCAAAATATAGTACTATGTGGGCATGGCCAAAATTTGGGTTTAAGATAAGCTGTTATGGGTTAGACCAATTATCTTCTATCTTTCGTCTAAAACGGGCTAGTACCTGACATTTCCGACAGTCATCTTGATGTGCCTCATTTGATGTTATGATCACGTTCCTTGTGCATACTTATACATTGTGGCAGTTGTCACTTTAATACCCACATCTTGTTTGATATAGCAGTCTAATATATAGTATTCTACTTGATATGTCATTAGAGATATTGTTTGTGATGTGTAGCATCCACTTCATGGATTCATGTAAAAATAGAGATATTTTTTGGATGTACTATTTACTCTCATTTCCTAAGATGTGTCATATATTAAGAAAAAGCCAATATTCATAAATTATATTATTCATTAATATCCATACTTTATATTAATCATATTAATCTTCCTCTCTGCATATATATATATATATATATATATATATATATATATACTTCATTAGCATCAGCCTAACATGGACTGGAATGTTAGGCTGATGCACTTTAGGATAATTATTCTCTGCTAACTACATAGTCTACTAAATGGCACCAGGAGAATGTTAAAATCCATAAATGAAGCTTTTAAGCATTGCCTATTCCCAGTGGATCATCTGTGACCTTATTTTGTTGTACGGAGATAACCTTTATGTTGACACCCTTGGGGAATTAAACACATCTAAACATAGACAGATCTTTTGCTCCTTGCTGATCTTTAATGTATGGCTGATGTTATTTTTTGTTTAAAGGGATGGTTGCCACTTCAAGGCTGGACTGCCAAAGTAACTGGCTTCGATCTGCATACGGATATTAAAAAACGGATATTAAACTACTTAGCATGCCCTTTAATAAAAATTGTATATTCTATAGTCCCTGAAACTCTTGCACCAGCTGGAGCTGGCTGGTGGTGAGCATGCCACAGATGCCCACTGAATAACATGAGATGCTTTTGGCCGAATGCTTCTCCTACAATCCAAGTGGCTGCATGCGGAAAATAAATGTTAATTTTATGGTGACACTCAGCTATCATATCCATCAGAGTGCATATGAAGGCTGGAGTGTCTTTAAAATTACATTTTTACTGCCATTTGATACCTTAATACTTTTTTATATTACTAGCATTAGTAGTCAATAGTTTTCTCCAATATTTGTCTGTGTATATAATTTCTTTCAAGATACAGCCAGTAAACCAGGCTAATATATAATAGTAAAAACGCAAAAATATTAGAAGAGGAAATATTTAAGAGAATGACAGAATAGTTTTTGATGTATTTTCTACTGACAGACCAAAAAAAACAGCAGATGTGAAGCTATTTCCAATATGCTGATATGGCAGGGACGAAGAAAGAACAACGCCATCAAGATGTAATAGGGTTCGGTTGCTTAGTAAGCTGACACTTTGTAACTGACATATTTGAAAATTAGCTATTTTAAGAGCAGAACATCTGAAATACATGAAGCAGGTTGGGCATAATTCCAAATTAAGGATAGGGGGGAAAAAAACTCCATATAACTAAGAACTCAATTTAGATTTTACAATTGGACTAAGAAGAAAACCTTTGTTTTTTCAAAAGTTCCTGAGTCATCAGAATAAAAAAGTTGTATCGTGCGGGCACCAGGGTCCCTAAATTAAAAAGGTTTATGCAGGAGCATCTGAATCTGAATTTTGATTGGGTAGCCCTATATCTATAAGATTACATGGGTAGACGAATTTATGCTGTATAAGTGAAAGCTCACCATTTATGTACAGGATGCTCAGGGCCAGCGCTACCTATAGCCAAGGTATGTGTCGGCCTAGAGCATAGATCAGTTTGGGCCACCTCCTTTTGTGGGGGCTGGACTGCCTGCCTCTGGAGGAGCAGGGCTGTTGGTGAGATCATGGACCTGCCTTGAACTGGTGGCATGCTCAAATTCCCCGGCAGCATCATGAGGGAATCAGTGATCACTGCTCCCTCGTGATCCTGGCGGCAATTAATGCTGAACGCCAGGAGAGATAATGAGAAAAGGGGGAGAGAATACGTAAAGGGGGAGAAGAAGAAGAAGAAAAAAACCTTATCAACCAACCTTTGTTTTCCCGTATCATGAGCAGGTTCGTGTATGAGGACTTGCTTAGATTTCAGATTCAAATATGAGGTTCGGATATGAGGACCCCATGGACATACCTAGAGTATTCGGCACCCAGGACGGATCCTTCAATTGGTACCTGACATATGCATACACATTTCTCTTATACATGCATGCCAACACACATGCACACACATACTCACAAACACACACTTACTCATGTTAACACAAATTTTCACACACACACGCGCATCCATGCTCACACACATTTACACACCCATTCTCACACACTTACATATACACACCCATGCTCAGACATACACATTCATGCACACACGCTTATACATACACATCCATGCTTACATACACATCCATGCTCACACACATCTACACATACATACTCATATTCAGACACTTACACATACACACCCATACTCACACACACTTACAGATACACATCCATGCTCACACATGTACTTCCTTGCACGCATAAACTTGCACATACACTTCCTTGCTCACACATCTACACATACACATCCATATCCGCACACACTATGTAAGAGCTGTCCTTTAGGATGAAGTGGAAGACTGGCTTCTGGCTGATCATACTCAATTGGCACTAGTAGCCTCCTTTTGTCCTTTCCATATAACTGCCATCAAATCTAGGTCGGCAATTATTATACAAGCCAAGAATTATTTAGGCTATGGCACAATAAGAAAAAAATAAAACAGAAAAAGATTCCTCCAGCAATGAGTTTACCTTAAGCAAAGGTGCAGCACAGCAAGAGCTTTTGCACAGTCAAGAACTTCTGGTACACTAGTAAAAAGGGGCAGCCCTTTTTAAAACCACCCACTGACATCAGTCGGGAGTCCTGCAACGGTAGGCTCCTGGTAGCCGTAGTCCACAAGTTCCTGGGTATGCAGCTTTGTTTGCTTACATGTAACATATGTAATATTGAATGTGACAAAAAATATATGTTTGTGTTAGACAAAATGTTATTTCTGGTGGCACTTGCTTTACAATGGATACATGTCTTATTCATTACTGCTTTTTTGCCTATAACTAGCTGGAGACGTAAAACATTTATTTTTAAAAATTGGTAATATATAAAAATATTTCTGGCAGAAAGAATGAAAGTAGTGCAGTCACCATGGGAACCAACTGGAATGTTTTTATTGATCACAAAATTATACAAATGTGCATTTGAAGTTTTGTTTAACAGTTCATGCCTTCATGACCTTTCATGCCAACAGGAAATATAGGTTGACTTTCAAAACTATAGTGATAATATGGTACAACATGCCTTCAGCAACAGTCTGTGTGTCCATGGACACCACAAGTGCCAGATTAACGGTGGAGCACACAGAGGAATTGCTCTAGAGCCCTAGTATTCTGACATGTCCATGCCTCTCGCCTATCTCACAAAACATTATGGCCACCTGGCTAGGTCCCCCTTTTCAGCCAAAAAAGTCTTGATCCACTAGACCTCCGAAGGTGTGCTGTGGTATCTGCCACCAAGACGTTAGCAGCAGATCCAAGTCCTGTAAGTTGGGAGGTGGGGCCTCCAAAGACACATCCTTGTGATACATCAGACCAGATCACCTTCTTCCATTGCTCTGTGGCCCAGTTTCTTATGCTCACACGCCCATTGTAGGTGCTCTTGGCAGTGGACAGGGGTCAGCATGGGCACCCTCACTGGTGTGCAGCTACGCGGCCCCATACACAACAAACTGTGATGAACTGTGTGTTCTGACACCCTTTTATCAGAAAAGGCATTAACTTTTTCAGCAATTTGAGCTACTGTAGCTTATCTGTTGGATTTGACCACATGGGCCAGCCTTTGCCCCCCCCACACGTGCATCACTGAACCTTGGCTGCCCATGACCCTGTCGCCAGTTCGCCTCTATTCTTTCTTCTGACCACTTTTGATAGGTACTAACCACTGCAGACCGGGAACACCCCACAAGAGCTTCAGATTTGTAGATGCTCTGTAGATAATTTGGCACTTGTCAAAGTTGCTCAGATCCTTACACTTGCCCATTTTGCACGCTTCATCAACTTTGAGGATGAAATGGTCACTTGCTGCCAAATATATCCTACCCACTGACAGGTGCCATGCTAACAAGATTATCAGTGTTATTCACTTCACCTGTCAGTGGTCAAAATGTTATGGCTAATCGGTGTATATGTGTATTACGTGTGAGTGTATGTATGCGTATATGTAAAGTAAAAATTCCTGGGATAGTCATACAGCTATCATGAATTTAAGACAACACTGATAAAGGTCTGAGTCTCTACATCAGGAACAATGGGCAGAGGGTAGATGGTCTGATGGTCTGAAGATGGTAGATGGTTCTTATCTGCCGTCAAATTCTGTTTCTAAATCAAATTAGGTTCATCTTGGTGAACCCAGCCTAAAGTTGGTGAGGTTTCCTGGTTAGGATTAATTACAAATATACTGACCCCTTTATCATGTTCCTAAATTCAGACGAGGCATGATATCATCTTAAATGAATGCCAAATTAAGCAAAAGATGTGGAAGTTGACATGAACGTCATCAAACCATTTATAGCTAACAACTTATTTCAAGACATTATCTATGCATCAAGCACCCTAAGGTTGTATATCGTTCTCAAAAACATGTTCTAGCCAACATTGGCCTAAAGCTCATTTATTACATGTTTGCACAGTGTTGTGCTGGTTATTTTGTGGTTACGCGTAGAGAGCTCTTTACAGCTATTCTAGTTTTGCTTTCAGCATTACCCTGGGGGAAGCTGAGTACTGCTGCAAAAGAACAAAAACTTTAAACAATGCCATTTTACCACCCATGGTCCAAAGCTGTGAACTGCACAGATGTTCCTCAACCAAACATTTCTAAATAGCAGCTCTTATGTGGTATTTGAGAACAATCCTTTCAAGCTCTAGTAGCTTCCTGTGGTTGAATACAATTAAAAAATGATCAGCATTTCCAAAACATCTGTGTGTATTAACGAAATTCATCAGATTATTCTTACAGTATAAACATTGCTGGATATATAACATGTAGAAAAAAAGTTCACCCTCAACCAAACGCCACACTGGATAGTATGAATTAAAATTAAAATATATGTAAGTGTATTAAAAAATACCATATTTTAAACATTGTATATCAATGTTCTTCCAATTTGCTTTCCTGTGATCAAGTGCAATAATATCATATATACTCATTACAGTTTGGTGCTTACAGGGGATGGGGGTAACTTTTGGCACACAGTAATACAGTGGCACTTAAAAACACTTGAAAGATGATTCCACTTGGAAGAGGAATCTGATCCATAAGAAGAAGGACTCTTTCTTACAAAAAAGTGCACTCACTTTCATTACATCAAATCCAAGTATACCTAGCAAGGGAATTCCAGAAAGAGAATTGATGCAAGAACTGCATGACAGCGCATGGAATGTTCATTAAGTATATGTTAGTTTCAGGGCAGGAGGCTTTCTAGTATAGCCTAATAAAAGTCTGTATCAACAAATAGTAGGATAGACAGTGAAGGGAGCAGGTTAGGTAGGCTGGGCTAGTGAGCTTAGAACAAGCTGGTAAGCAGCTTTATGAAAATGCTGCCCAACTGCATCCTAATAATTTCCGAGTTCATGGGAATTTATTAGGACACAGAGTCATATGTTCAGGAAAGGGAGTGTTTAGGCTTGAGGGTTCAGATAGCAACACACAACTCAGCTTCAATGAAGAGGCTGCTTGCCTGGACATGGAACATCATTAACATAGACAGTGCCCAGGCTTTATGTTTTTATTTTAATATAATCTAATATAGATCGCTGGATAACATGCAGGCAATGTTTTTTTAACATTTTTTTTAATTTTTAGTATTGATGATATGGCAGCATACATATAAAAATGTTATTAACCCTCTCTCCGGATCGGTCACAATGCGTCCTGGGGTGGGTGTTCGGTGTTACTGATTGCCTCGGTATCGAGGCATTTCAGCAACACCATTGAAGCTTAGGAGGCTATCGTTGATCGCCTCCTAAACTCTTTTAAAACAGGCATCCGCTGTTATACATTGTAAGTTGGACATTGATGTCCCGGGGGAGGGGCCATACAGGGCCCCTGATGCCGACCTCTGTACAGCTGAATGCCTTGACATCGAGGCATTACACCAACACTGTTTAAGCGAAGAAGGTGATCATAGATCTTACCTGGCACATCATTGGTCGTTAAGAGGTTAAAGGAAGGAATTTATACATACCTTGGAACTTTATGACTCTTGCTACCCGGATCCCCCCCTTTGTGGGATGCGAGCAGGTAGTTCAGCTGATGTCAGTGCGCGGCCCCACTGATATCGCAGGCTGTCCCGCTGAGGGACACAGTTGTTGAACTGGGAAATGAGTGGGGAGTGGAGCACGGGTCCTATGACCCAGAGTTTTCTAGTGATGACCCGTAGGCCCAGAGAAGTGGCATTTTCCAGGTATAAATATACAATGTGTGTATACAGTAAAAATAAAAAGGTGAATTATGGTTGAACAAACACATGACAAAATGCTAAAAAAGTCTTAATTTTAGGGCATGTAATACCCTTTATAATAAAGGGGTAACGTTCTGTTGGCGCTCAGGAATCACAGACTTATGAGCTGAGACATTCCCATGGCGAAAGGTGGGAATAATGAATTCCACTCCACCAGGTCCTCCCATTGTTAAAGCTAACATCAAAAGAGGTGTGTTGCATGTACTTTTATTCCATTAATTAGCTTCTGTTAAAAATGTAACAATGCTGAAATATATCATTATTTTCAGTAAGATAATTAACTACAAGGAGCAATTAATTAGCTTTAAAAGGCCTTTAATTGAAAAAAGCATTACAATATTGTTAGAGGAATGTTTAATTACTCATTGGGAGGCATCAGTCTAAAACGTTGTTCACTTGCTTTGTTGGGGCTTCCTTTCACTTCCACAGGTAATAACAATGTGTAAGCTTATTATTCACCTACTGTTTATGACATAATTAAAGTTTTAAGCTGCTTATTTCAAAACAATGATTTAGATTTTTGTTTTTAAAATGCTTCTAGGCTTTTAAACTCATGTGAGGTTCCTATATGGTTCCCACCAATATTTGCATGCCTTTTCTCCTTTATTGTAGATCACTATAGAATATACCAACCCTATAATAAAACAACAAAAATAACAATAGGGCTATTAATATTAGTATGTTTGTGTCTTAATTGTAAATGTTCCAGTTATCATGTAAGCGGAACTGTCATCAAAGTTTTTAACTTTCCACCATGCCACAGGCTATCCGAACCAATAAACAACAGCTTTAATTATGAAGAATAATCATGCATTCTGAGAACGAGAAGTTAAGGTAACTTCTCCCATGGTATACACACAAAATTATGTGATGAGTGATTCTAAGGCTAGGTTTCCACTTGGGTTTTTGTCCGGCGTTTTTTTCTTGATGAAAAACGCCAGGAAAACTGCCAAGAAAACTGCCACTGCATTTACCTGCGTTTTGGCGTTTTTTCTGCAGTTTTTTCTGGCGTTTTAGCCTTTCTGTGGAAATTGCTTTTTTTGACCTTAGGCAGTTTTTCCAGCCTTTACAAGTTAGAAGTTTCACCCAGCTAAAAGGGATTAGGATAAATGGCAAGTATCTGCCCTCTCCTGATGTCATTTACTTGGTAGACCCTTTTGTCTCTTTTCTGTGGTTTGTAAGGCATGCTTTATTTCGAATGTCTGCTCCTCTGGGAAGATTGGCCCCAAATGATGGTGCAAATTGTTTGCTGTTGCTTTTGGCACGCAGGATCCGGTCGCGTATGTTTGTTTGTAATGGCATGTTTGTTCCAAATGGTGTAAAATTCAATATGAACCAGTCCAGGACTTTGTTTTGTGTGAAACTGTTTGTTTTCAGCCTATTTCTCGAAGGACACACAGATACTGGGTCCATCCTCTGCATTGTAACTGTGGAAAAAACGCCATAAAAAACGCCAAGGCAATAAACCCACATGGCTTTTTCATGGCGTTTTTTCTCTCCCATAGACTTCTATTGGAGAAAAAAAGCCAAGATTTCTTGCAAAAAACGCCAGAGTGTCAACATGCTGCAGTTTTGAAAAACTGCCACAGAGCCCAAAAAAGCAGAAAAACGCCAAAGAGGACTGAAAAAACGCCAAACAGAAAAACGCCAAGTGGAAATGGCATTTTGCGATTTCCTATTGAATTACAGCTAACATCTGGCTGCAGCCGTTTTTCACAAAAAAACGCCAGGTGGCGCTATTGGCGTTTTTATAGGCGTTTTTAGCAAAAAAAACCCAAATGGAAACCAAGCCTAAATAGTAAGTTTAACCCCTGCGTGACAATGGATGATTTTATTTTTTGTACGGTTCGTGGTAATGGCTGTTTTAACATTTTTACGGTGCTCGTGTTTAGCTGTAATTTTCTTCTTTCCTATTTACTGAACTCACACAAGTTATATATTTTATTCCGGACAAGAAGGGCTTTCTTTAGATGTCATTATTTTGATATAAAAATATTGATTATAAAAAAGTGACTTTTACTTGAAAAATCTTTTACTCATCTATAAAAACTAATGACATTATCTGCACATTATGGGGCAATAATTACAAGTAGCGTTTTGCCATTTCAAAACCATTTTTTCCAAATCTGGTAATTCTGCCCCCATGTGCTATTTCGAACATCTTTGAAGCCGGTCAATGCAATTTACCCAATCAAATCATATATTTCTGAAAACTAGACACCCCAGTGTATTTCATACGCTAGTATTTTAACCCTTTCCATGGACACATTTTACCACCAGCCTTCATCAAAGTTAGCAGTAGTATTTTTTGTTTTTTTCCCCACACACATTCTTCTTCAGGTATGGATGTACAGCTCCTGGTATATGACACTGTCAAACAACAACCTTATATGTGTGTTCAGCAGCATTTCCTGAGTACAGTGATACCCCTCATGCATTGGTTTGTTGTGTTGTTAGGGGGCTAAAAGACATGTGGTCATCCTGCCCAGGGGCGGGCTGGGCCGGGGGGCAATTGCCCCCCAGGCCGCCCTAAATCCGGGCCGGTGGGCCGGACGGACGACCGGCAGACGAGCATTCAATGCGGCTGCGGCCGCAAAGTTAAAAACTAAGCGGCCGCGAGCAGGATTGAATGCGGCCGTCATGCGTACCGGGCGGGGGGGGGTGCGGTCCGCCCTGGCTGTCGCTCATCTGAGGGGTGCCACCATGCCGGCACGCCTTCAGAAACGATGCGCGCAGCAACTGTGGCTGTGCGCCGGGACTTGATGTCAAATCCCGGCGCACAACACTGAAGCCACGCCCACCGTCTTCCGCGCTAAGTGCACAGGACAGGAAGAAGAAGAGGAGGAAAAGTGAGAGTGAAAGAAGAAAAGGTAGGAGAGAGTGGATTAGTAAGTGTGTGAGAGTGATGGGTGTTATGCTGAATGTAAGTGTGTGAGAGTGATGGGTGTTATGCTGAATGTAAGTGTGTGAGAGTGATGGGTGTTATGCTGAATGTAAGTGTGTGAGAGTGATGGGTGTTATGCTGAATGTAAGTGTGTGAGAGTGATCGGTGTTATGCCTAATGTAAGTGTGTGAGAGTGATGGGTGTTATGCTGAATGTAAGTGTGTGAGAGTGATCGGTGTTATGCTGAATGTTTGTGAATGAGGGTTTCAGATAGCATGGATGTGTAAGTATTGGGGGATAGCTTGGCATAGGGAGTCCGTAATCACATTCCTTTCATGCCCAGATTCCAGCATGTAGTGGCTGCCTAGGCATGATAGGAGTGTGATTGCTGTTATAAATTATTTTTTGGTCCAACTTCGGTGTGTTAACACTTTTATTGGACAGAATAATTCAATGACAGTATTAATATATATATATATATATATATATATATATTTGCAAACAGCAATCACACTCCTATCATGCTAAGTCAGCCAGCACATGCTAGAACCTGGGCATGATAGGATTGTGATTGTTGTTATATATGTGTGTGTATGTATATATATATATATATATATATATATGTTAATATTGTTGTTGATTTTTTTGTCTAATTTTGGTGTTACTTTTAATAAAGTATTTTAAAGTTTTTTTTTTTGTTTTGTTTTTCAGTTTTGGCCAAGTGAATGCAGAATTTTTGGTTTCAGTCCAGAATTTTCATTTCGGTGCATCCCTACTATATACTATGCCAGTCACTAAAGTGGTAAGCCTACACCACATCAATGTTTGGCTTAGTATATAGTGATAGGGGTTGTCAGTGCCTGGCTCAATGTATAGGCACACATTGACGGTGGTGCTGCGTAAAGTATATAATGATAACAATTTTGCTGTACCCCTGTCAATGTTTGCCTAACCATAGAAACTATGCAGTTTTAAAGTGTGTGTGTGTGTGGGGGGGCCACATACAGGGTCTGCCACAGGTGCCAAATACTCTAGGTACGCCCCTGCATCATGCGGCTGTCAGACCCAACGGCCATTCCTCAGCTCCTCTTCCCACGTCTTAAAAGGGGTGTGATGAAGAGCTGAGGCATGCGGTGTGTGTACGCCGGCCACTTTAATTTCATTAGGCGCTGGTGGAGTGACTGCCGCACGATGGCCACTTTCAATGTCGCTCGCAGCCACTTTGATGGTGCAATGGACCAGTTGACTAGACTTGCCCCCCAGGCCTTAGGCTGCCAGCCCTCCCCTGATCCTGCCCCACTGGTACCATGTGTTCTCCAGGTAAGCGAGGAACACGTACCCGGGCCAACCACATGCTGTAAAGGAAAATGTGATTTATTGGACCAGGCCACCTTCTTCCATTACTCTTCCATTGTGGTCCAGTTCTTATTTTCACACTCTCATACTCTCTTATTCATGTTCACTCACATTTGCACTCATGCTCTCTCACGTTCTCACAGTCTTACACATTTTCACTAGCACTCTCACTCAGTCTTATTCATGCTATCTCACGCTCTCGCTCGCTCACATTTTCTCACTCACTCCCATACTCTCTCACACACTCTCGCTGTCTCACTGTCAGGATTGGGCTGGGAGCGTAAGAGCAGAGGATAGTCCAGAGTGGTGTCAGTAAACAAATCAATAGGTCAGGGGCAGGCGGCGTTAAGAGCAGGGCCGGACTGGGACTAAAAAGCAGCCCTGGAAAAATTTGGAGACCAGCCCCATATAGTTTATCTCACGGTCGCGCTCTTTAACCACACGCACCCCTTATACACACCCGACTCACACTATTCGCCATTCTTTTTATCTCATTATTTGTATTAAAATGCCAGAAAGCAAAAGTGTTAAAAGGCCCTAATAAATGAAATACATTACACATAATGGGATCAAAACATTTACTACTGCGAACATTTTTAGATGAAGGAGTTCCATTTTATTCAGTGGAACAAAACACTGATCACATTATTCTTCAAGATATTCTGGTAAGAAACTTTTGTTTCTTTATTAATTCATGTAGACTATTTTTTTCATATTTAATATAAGCTATGATTGAGACATGTTTGGTTTTTATTTCCTTTTATTTGCCAACCTACCCCCGAGTTATGCACATCTGCCCCCAGGCTTGCCACTCTGCCCCCCTGATATGCCTTCTAACCCCCTATATGCCACTCTGCCTCCAGAAATGCCTTATATCCCCTATATGCCACTCTGTCCCATGATATGCCTTTTAACCCCCTGTATGCCACTCTGCCATATAGGGTTCAAAAGGCATATCATGGGACAGAGCGGCATTTAGGGGGTATAAGGCATTCCTGGAGGCAGAGTGGCATAAAGGGGGTTAAAAGGCATATCATGGGGCACTCTGCCTCCAGAAAAGCCTTATGCCCTCCTATATGCCACTCTGCCTCCCCGATATGCTTTATACCCTCCTATATGCCACTCTGCCCCGTGATATGCCTTTAACCCCCTTTTTGCCACTATACCTCCAGATATGCCTTTTGACCTCCTATATGTCACTCTGCATCCAGAAATGCCTTATACCCCTATATGCCACTCTGTCCCATGATATGCCTTTTAACCCCCTATATGGCAGAGTGGCATATAGGAGGTTAGAAGGCATATCATGGGACAGAGTGGCATATATGGGTATAAGGCATTTCTGGAGGCAGAGTGGCATAAAGGGGGTTAAAAGGCATATCATGGGGCACTCTGCCTCCAAAAAAGCCTTATGTTCCCCTATATGCCACTCTGTCCCATCATATGCCTTTTAATCCCCTATATGTCACTCTGCATCCTGAAATGCCTTATACCCATATATGCCACTCTGGCATATAGGGGGTTAAAAGGCATGTCATGGGACAGAGTGGCATATAGGGGGGTAAAAGGCATTTCTGGAGGCAGAGTGGCATATAGGGGAACACACTTACATACACACACATGCCGATTTTTTTTGTTTTTAACACATTCAAAAAAATATTATACATTTTGTACAAAAAAATACATTACTTTACTCACCTTCTACTTCTCTTGACTTCCGTCCTCTGATAGCCGCACACTGTTCTCTTCTCTCTCCTGACAGGATGTCACTGACCTGACATCCGGTGCTGCAGCAGTCTGAGTGCGAGGGGCGGAGCTTCCACCTCACGCTGCTCCCATCACTATGCAGCCATCAGACTGCTGGGGATGTAATCTAAACGGCCGGTGTGTGCTGATGCCCCCGGCCGGAGCTACTTTAACACTTTTTTTTTATTTATATGGTAAGCTGGATCGGCTCGCCATATAAAGTAAAAAAAAAAAGTATTAAAGCAGAGCCGGCCGGCGGCATCAGCACGCATCGGCCGTTCAGATTACATTCCCAGCAATCTGATGGCTGCATAGTGATGGGAGCAGCGTGAGGGGTGAAAGGTCAGTGCGAGGGGGCGGAGCTTTCACCCCTCACGCTGCTCCCATCACTGAGCGGCCATCGCACACGGCTGCTGGGTGCCGATGCGGCCGGCCGGCGATACTGTAATACATTTTTAAAATTTAATATGGCAAGCCGGACCAGCTTGCCATATTAAATTAAGAAAAAAGTATTATAGTAGCGCCGGCCGGCCGCATCAGCACCCAGCGGCCGCTCAGGTCCCAGCCCGCCCCTGGTCCCAGCCCACGGACCTGCCGGCCCACCGGGAAATTTCCCGGTATCCCGGTGGGCCAGTCCGGCCCTGGTTAAGAGTAAACGACAATCCAGGCAAGGGTCAGGTAACAGGCAAACGGGGTAGTCCAATAGTGAAGCCAAAGGTCAAGAGGGTCTGTAGCAGAGCGAGCAGAGGAGAACTGGAAGCTGAAGTCCACGGACATACAAGACATACAGGAACCATTCCAGAACACTGGAGTAAAGTGTTCATAGTTGGAGGGGTTTTTATAGTGCTGCAGGTATCTACTCCTCCCCTGTGCTGAACAAGCTCCTTACTGGATTGGTTACCAGGCAGGGGTGAATCCAAAGCACCTGGTTCATTAGTTCTATATGTGGCCTTTATTGGTGGATATTTGATGGGGATTACAGGTGTTACCTACCCACCACAGGTGCACTGCATTATGTTGATGTTTGATCAACACCTAGGTTTGAAGAAACTTTAGGCCGTGGTTTTGGCCTACCGCGCTACCACGATCACGAATACTACAGCCCACGGCTTCGGCCTACTCCGCGGAGTTTCCAGGAGACCTGCAGTGACGGAGGACAGCTGAGGAGAGCAGGTAAAGGTGGGAGGGGCATGCCACTCACACTCTCACTAATGCTCTCTTACACTCTCACTCTTGTTCACTCTTCCTCACTCTCTCATTTACTTTCTCACACTCTCACTGTTACACGCTATCACTGAATCCCTCTCTCACACTCTCATTCATGCTTTCTTACACTCTCATTCACTTCCTCTCACATGCTCTCACTCTCTCTCAGTGTCTCCCTACATATTCTGCTAACAGTTTCCAGTTGTCCTTGTCTCATTTCCTGCAACTCCACTTCTTCTCTTGTCTCTTCTTCTTCTGTTGTCTTTGTTCTGCCATTTTAGATTTTTTTGTAGAATTGGGTGATATTCCTAAAACCCTTATGTAGGCCTTGACTGTCTGGGAAATGCAGGTCACTTACTTTCACAGCAGCTTGTATGACATATTTAATTCTTGAGTGTGCAAGAATGTAAGAACGTAGTTTGTGGCTGTGTGTATACCACAGCTGATTTATGTCCTTTGTCTGACCCTGTCTTTGCACCATATTAAATACAGATTAAATACCCATTGTTGCCCCCAAACTGTTGGCTTTTTTCATTACAGTTACACCAAGAGTTTACAAAGCTAGGTGTTTGACGAGCTGGCTCTGTCACATTTGGTTCAAGTGGTCCTAAATCATCCCTGGTTTAATCCCTGGCAGCATAATTGTTAGGTTAGGTATATCAGACTCTAGTCAATCAGGCTATAGGCAGAGCAGAAGCGTAGGTAATTTTTAAGTGTTTCTCAGTAAATCCTAACATACTGGAAGATTCTGGGTCTTAATAAATAGATTGTGTTTTAAGACCTCAGATGAATACTTTTCTTTTTAAGGATTACATTAAATTAAAAAGCTCCAGCAGATTCTATAGTGCTATTAGAATAAGGGCAATTTGCAAAATTGACAATTACATTAACACAGAAATACTGATAGGGAAGGAGATGAAGGTCCTGATCTTGGTTGCAGCAAGGGTGATGTGAAGAGGTCATTGGAGTGAGGGAAACGGTTGGTTTCTTTCAGAATATATGTTGTGAGTATTAGGAGGAAATATTGTACAATGCAGCATGTTGGTTTTTTTTGGTGAGTGTTTATAGTTAGATTACTTAGGAAAGAGTGCTAGAACTAGATAGAAAATTCCATTAAAAAGGTTCAAGGTGGGTAAAATCCTGAATGCATGAGTGGGAAGTTGGATGAGTTGGAAGTGATAGCAGCTCAAGAGGAATGGAAGTTGCAGAAGGAGCAAAGAGCGTGGTTAGACAAGTATTTGGAGATAGAAGCAGAGATATGGGGGGTTGCAATGTTGTGAAATGCTCTGTAGGTAGTAGTCAGGAGATTACATTTAGTTTTGCCGGGCAGTGGAGAGTCTGACAATGTGGGGGAGTAAATAAAACCCGACAGGATAAGGAAATCAGTTTGGCAGAACATTTGAATAATCAGAATAAGCTAACTGGACATATACCAGTAGCAGAAATGATACAGAACAAATAGCAACAGTTCATTTTCTCTATTGACTATACTATAAGACTGGAGAGGCATATATGGTCTTGTAGCTTTTTTTATTATTAATATTATTGTATAGTTCTACCTAGTACTCACTAGAAATGCTACCATTGTGTCTCATGCATGTTTTTTTTAATCATATGTATCTCCTTATTTATTATGTTATAACTAAAGGCTTTGATTTGATTATGAATCATCTTTCTTGACATTCATTAAATTCCTTCAAACTACATCGGGAATAAACTGTAGATTCCTTCCCTAAAACATAGAGAATTTAAAAAGGTTATCTGCCATCTTGATCAATGGTTGGTAGAACCAATTTATTTTAAAATCACATTATTCTGAAAAAAAAAACCTTTGATTTACCCCCACCATCATCATTTAAAACCTAGAAAATGAAAGCCTTTAGTTTTATTTGTCTCCCAAACAGCTGATGTGTGTGTTAAAATGAAGGGAATGAATTCCTAATTACAGAATCTAGAGGTGTCATTCACTCCTAACAGCACTCCTCTAAGAAAACAGAACATATATTTATCTTGTCTTCCTTATTTGATTTTTCCTTTCTTATCCTATACATAATTACAGTCTATTTAGTTTCTATGTGTGTGATTTTTATTCACCAGGGATCCTCTCGTACATCTTCTTTATAGTCATATGCACAATGGAACATATATTATGTTCAAGTAACAAAGAACTGCAGATGGATTTACATGTAAACAACATGTAAACAACTGCAAACTGGCCTTAAAGAGACACCCCAGTTATCATATGCACTTTAATAGCTAAGCATGCCCTTAAAGTTCTATGTGGGCGCCTTCTGCAGAATCCTCCAATGCATTCGCTTCTCCTCCCTCCTACTGTGGGTACACTCACCGCCAGTCAGCTCCACCACTGGCTTAATGGGAGGTCTGGAGAGGCCTAATGAGCCACCTTGTGTGTATGCACAAAAAGCGCTCACATTGATTCCAGTGTGATCACTTTCCTGCCAAGCAACCAAGCAGTGTGACAAAATAAGGCCACAGAGAAGGTGTTGTGCTACAGTTCTGAAGCTGCAGCCTTTTTCTAGAGGTAAGTGTTATTTGTTTAAAAAGAGACATACAAAGTACTTAAATATGTATTCTTCATTCAATAGGCTCCATGGGACACTGGAGTGTTTCTTTAAAGGGGAGCTACTTGCTGTTAATGATATAACATACCTCAACCACTTCAATATATTAACCAACGTTCTGATTTTTTTTAATTAGATTTAGTATAAATATGTATTAAATGATCTGATCTGATAAGGTATTTATAGACCCTTTATTGCCATAAGAAGCAACTTGAGTGGCAGGAGCAGGCAGATATCTTATGTCCATGGGAGGCAGAGAGACCACCAACCAAAAGCCACTTGGTGATTTAATGGTTAGGTGTACTACCTACCATAAGGTCGAACTCCCATGGCTCCTGACAGTAATGGGGGATTCAGCCTAGCCACACTGTGCAACAGTGGCTCATATAGCAACAGAATAAGTACACATAAGACCACATCAAGGTAGAAGTATGTATAGCCCTGGAAAACCAAGTCAAGGTAGAAGTACTTCTTATAGCCCTGAAAACGTCTACAAAAACCATGCCACCATTTGCTGACTACTTTCATATATATATATATTTAAATATGTTACGCGGATAATATTAGTATATTCTAACTTCAAATGCATTTATACATAGTATAAGAACCAATGTCCTGTCTACCCATTGTACAGCGCTACGGAATTTGATGGCGCTATATAAAACAATAAATAATAATAAATAACGTCAGCAAGCTTGCCTTTGTATTCTAAGCATCCTCAGAATTTCTTCCCTCTTCCTTCCTTGCTACACATTGATGCCTTTAGAGTTGACTAAAAGTTGAAAATAGATAGTGGCTAAGTCACAGTGAAATTAAATGAAATGCTCGAAAGCACAGCATGGCACACATTTGGCTTCAAGAAATCCAACATATTCCCTAACTTTTATAATTGCTGCCTTCATACGGAGAAATATACATTTACATAGAAATTGAAAGTGATGACAGATAAGCCCACCTGGTCCTTCTATTGCTTTAGCTTCAGTGAAAACATTAGATTCTATTTAACACTTGCCTTTCCATATTAATGTAGCCTGACCACTACTTCATGACATAGTAGTTTTTTTCCAGGAAAGTACCAGAAACTAAAGTAAAACCATGGCAAACGCAATGAAGCAGCCCTAATGTTATTGTAAAGTGACTACAATTCCCAAACGGGCTGCTATGATTGGTTAAAAAACATTTTAACTGCATTACGCATTAGGAAGGGACAACCTATCAAGCTTCTCCTGTAGGAAGATCTGAGCTGATTTTCCATAATGCATGGTTAAATTAGTTGGTACGCTTTCTATGCATCTATTTATCAGTTTGTGCCTATCCTTGCCCCTACTTCATGAGAGACTGTGTAGATGGTGTTCGTGTGGCCCCTTTCCTTGAGCGGAAATGAGGACTGCGTTGGTTTACAGGTTGCTCTCTGATGTCAAGAGAGCAGACACCAATGTCCGCTATCCACCCCTGGCAAACAAAGGGTGCAAAGAATCTACCTGAACCGTGGTGAGGCTACTTGGAGGAAAAGATGATTGGTAGGGAATTATATCATATCAGCAGGCCAGCCGAGGCTTAGTTAACCTCATATGTTTAAGCAATATAGTCTTATATTTTAGTGTCAGAGGGCATGCGTGTACATTGTAGATAAAGGTAACACATTCATTTTTACCAATTAAAGTGAATTATTTGAAATATCCTGATTCCTAACAATATATTAAATTGCTTTCATCCCTATTAAAAAGGTTAAACTAATAATTTATCTTTTAATTCACATACTGATGTAACATAATTGGGAAACATTATGTAATTATTTTTAACAACTCTTATAAACCTAATGCTTTAGATTTTGAATAATCCTATCTCAGAAAAGATTAAAAAGCTGTATTTAATGTATGAAGGATTCCCCACTTTTTGGCTAGTGTTGGTAAGAACCTTGCTACAAAGAGTTTTCCCAAATGAACAAAGCACTGCAGTCTCTCATCTATAATTATTTATTTATTATTATTTATTGTTTTATATAGCGCCATCAAATTCCGTAGCGCTGTACAATGGGTAGACAGGACATAACGAGTAGTAACATAACAATTTTTGATTTACAGAGACAACAGGTGAGGGGGGCCCTGCTCAAACAAGCTTACAATCTAGAGATAATCTATAATAATTCGATCACATAGCTACCTTCAGCAAAAGGTAACTTTAAATGTAAGGCAAGGTTGCTTTTTGAGATACATTTTTTAAAGATTTTCTTTTATTAAATTCAAACAAATGACGGCCTCCAAGTGAATGATGAGATGGTACAGAACACAAATTAGATAAATTAGATAAACCAGGTTCTGTCAATACTAACCTACATTACTGTATACTGAGCTTGGCGTTATTAAAAAATATTTTTTCCTTTGGACATCCGCATTACCATAAATAACACTAATATTACATACCTGCCAACAGTCCTCAATATAAAGTGTCAGTCCCTAAATTCTTAACTCATATAATCAAATTTTAAACAGCATTTAACACAGAATATAAAAAGGGTAATAATAAACAGAGAACAATAAACTACACAAGATCCCTATAGAACATCTGCACACAAGGCTGTAATACTCAAGGTCACAGAGGTCGCAACTGCGACCAGGCCCACCACTCTGGGGGAAGGTTTACCCTATGTCCCAATTGTCCACCCATTTAAAGCCACTTGGTGCAGGTATTATCCACAGCTAGTGGGAAGCCAGGTGCGGGCTGGTATAGGGGCAAATTCTCCTCTGGGCTGGTCCAAAATAGTTCACAAAGGGATGGTCCAAACTGGATGTGTAGAAGTAAGTGTTTGTATGTTAGCATAAATGTGTATTTGTTGGGGCAAAGCTGTCAGCCTGGCATTGTGGGATTGCTGATCCAGTGCCTCAAAAAGACAAAATGCTGCTAATAAAGCCCCCTCCTTTCTGAATGTTCAGGCAGTTCCAGACTTTAGTACCACCATATAATAAATTAAATAAGAAAATTATATTTTAATTTAAAATAATATTAAAATAATATTATATTTTATACTGTATGAAGTATTCTATAATTGTCTAGTTATTGGATCCTCACTGCTCCATCTCCTCTGCTCAGTTGTTGGCTCCTCATCAGTCTGGTTGCAGCTTGCTGTCCAGGGGTTAATAGGGAGGAGGTTTAATTGCACCTCCCCCAACACATTAATAAGGTTTTGGTAGCAGTATAAAGTGCTTTGTGTGCCCACTATGTAGGAGGTGAGAGTAGGTTCCCACCCTATTGAGAGTGAGTTTAATTATGCTTTGGCCAATTCACATAACCAAAACCTCTCATTTATATTATGTTTATATATTTGTTGCCAACTTTATTAGGGTAAGAAGCGCAGACAGTTTTTGTTTTTTGTATACATTGTACAGCCAATACACTGTTTTTGCAGCATGCTTACACCCTGTTTGGTAGGCCTCGTATTATACATTTGTATTATTTGAGCCTGTGACTAGCTTAGCGCACCGACATTTCTTCTTTTCCCTGTTTGCACATATTTGAGGTTGTTGGCTCCTCAGTTTTTGTATATCAGTTATTACATTGCCTACCCCTTGCCAGCAATCCAGGGTCATGTGATAATGTGACCTTGTGTCTCGCACAAGCCGGCTGTCTTAAAGGGGAACGAAACACAGACAATGCAGCTAAGTGTGTGTTAGTTATGGTTACTGGGACAATTGTTCTAGTGCCCCTGGGCCAATCTGGCTTGCTTGCTCTAATGCTGATCCTTTTATCAGGGGAAGGTGGGATTGGCCCGTTGCCCCCCCCTTGGATTCGCCCATGCAGTGAGTCCTTTTTGACGCTTCCTCTTGAGGCTGAAGTGGAGATCCTGGGACAACACGGAGGATAAATGCGAGGTAAAGTTTTCCGGGAGTCCTGGAGATGACACAGTAGAATCTAGGTGGCAGTTAGAGCTATCTAGGTATTGTTGACATGGAACTCTCTTTGCCTGATCCTCTTAACAGTGTGGATTACAACAGCTTGTGCATTTTCTTTGTCAATCAATGTAATTGATTGGAGATATCTAGTTTAAAATTTCATCTCATGGAAGATTAGCTCAGCTAAATATCACTTGGTAGGGCCAGCATTAACTGCCTTGTAATTATTACTGATCACCTCCCTACTTTTGCAAAGGATGTCTGAGCCAATCAGCAATCGACAACTTAATATGGAAGAGATTTAATAATCATGTTGATTCTGAGGAAAGAAAGTTGTGTTTCACCATGTATAGATTCAATTGGCCAGTCTTCCAGTGCTGTGAATCTTTTGAGGACATGATCTTAAAACAACCATGGCACATCTCAGAGACCTACCTATCCTTTGCTAACATTACTTTGAGGTGTATATATTCTATAACAAACTACCATACCTAGTAACATTCTAAATAAGCTGACGCTGAAACATTTTTAATATTAGCAATTCAATAGCGTATTACAAAGATTATATTGCAGTGGATCTTTAATGTTGACAAGTAACTTGTTTTAATAGTGGTCTTCATTAAAAACGTTACTTGTCTGGAGAAATATTTTAAATGAAATCACATGTATTTCATCAGGAATTTAGCTTGAGATATATATATATATATATATATATATATATATATATATATATACCAAATCATAAACTATCATTAAATCACAAGGAGACAACTCTAGATGGAAGGATCCTATGACTTAATTTGCTGACCCAATACTTTTGACCATAGAGTGTATATTTGTGATTATATGTATGTAAGTTGTGTGTGTGACTGTATGTATGACTATGAAAGTTACGGTGTATGTTAGGTCACCCCTGTTGTATTAAAACAGTAGTATTTGTATTCATACACACACACAAATAAAACTACCCTCTGTCTGCGGCCTGCAATCAGGGTCTCTCTGTGTATGAAGAAGTAGCCACCAGAGTGAAGAAGAAGAGAGGGAGAAAGCAGACCAGACCTAAGAATTAAATAACATCTTTTTTTGAGGACATTGAATTTCTGGAGGGGGAGGCAAATGCCCCCTCTTGCCCCCCACCCTCTGGACACCATGTCCTGTTGTTCTGGGAAAATAGGGTGTCTAGGTCTATTAACCATTTGTGTTATGTAGAAAATTATATCTCTTAGAATCCGCAAAGAAATAATGGAAACAACAAATACAAGAAATATCCTACTTGCCTTGCCAAAATATGGAGTATAACTTAATTAAACTAAATCTGCTTATTTTGGCTTAGAAATAATTGGTTGTATGACTTAATTTCTATAAAAAATAATGTCAATGTCTAATACGTATTTTTGTGAAGGCTTCTTTCCTGACTGTCTAATAATCTATTGAATTTTTTTTTGCTCCAGCTGAAATATAATTCAAACATAATTTAATTTGCATATAAATTACAAGTGGTTGTACAATATAATTATCACTCGGAGCTGAGAAAGTCCCTTTTGGTCGAAAAACTAGACATGAAACACAGTAACAAGTAATTCTGGAATTACCAATTAAAGGAGAATTTTGTGTTAAAAATTACTAGTTGCTGTAAAAGCAGACACTTTTCTTGCAGTAACTATTGTGTCTTTGAAAGATATGGCACTACCTAATTTTGTAATTATCACTTGCTTGCTTATGCAGCCAGCTGCATCTTCAAATCGTTTTAACAGTTTTGACTATTTTTTAATACATACTGAAGACTACAGCTTGAAGATTTGCTAATAATAGGTATCCAATTCAAAACATAGTGCATGTGTTTAGTAGATCTTCTAGAATCCCATTTTAATCCACTAGTCTACAAAACTGGTGTGAAGGGTGTGAAAACGTCCAATAGTGGCAATGTTTGAACTGTTCTTGTCTACATAGTTCAGAAGGGAACAATGATGCAAAAAGGTAGATCATTGTTTTTGGGGAGGTGGGTACAAGGGGTCCATTAGGACTACTTTTTCCCCCTGGTACAGAGTGTCAGGTTTCCCCAATTACTAGAGGCTCTAAAGACTGTGGAGCTCAGATACAGATTTGGGGTATCTGCATTTTGGGAGGGGGTTTAATGTGTGGTGTTTTAATCTCCAACTGGTCAGAATTTACAGGACAGAGACATCTATGGACAGTATTTGCACCAAGAACTGATATCCAGCCGTTCTAAACTACTTTCGTCCAGAAGCTAATTCGATTTGAGGTGTGTCAAGACCAACATAACAGGTAACCATAGAAGAGGACATGGTTGGGTGCGTTTGGTGTGAAAGAACTTAACTGGCCCGCACAGAGCACTGACCTCACTCAACGCCATCGAACACCATTGGGGTGAACTGGAACGGTGATTGAGAGCCAGGTCTTCTCTTCCAACATAAATTCCTGACCCCCCAAATTCTCTACTGGATGAAAAATTCCCACAGAAACAATCCAAAATCTTGTGTAAAGCCTTCCCAGATGAGTGGAAGCTGTTATAGCCGCAAAGGGGGGCCAACTACATATTAATGTTTATGTAGTTAGTTTGATATAGGTGATCACTGTTTAAGGGTTTCTAAGCACCTGCACAATATGCTTTTGAGTATTTTGTGTTACATTACATACTTACACGTTATTTTGCCCATGAAGAATATTTAGTCAGCCCACTGAGAATAACACTTAATAAAGTGAGTATGTTAGTGCCACCCAGGTTGTACCTGATGCCACACTGATGCCAGGGTCTCATGCCAACTCTGATCGTCTTAAAATAAAAATAAGAGAGGGGACATATCCGTGTGACAGACTATGATTAATGCTAGGCTACTATCTAAACCTCACAGTTCAAATTCTGGCTTCTGTATCTTAAAGAGTTCCAATGCTGTCAAGAAGACCTATTGTTAAGGCTAATCCCTTGGCAGTTATAAAAGCTCTACAGCCCAAATGGCAGTGCCACAAAAGTTTTAAATTACCTGTAAATTCATGAAGATACAGTAATGCAGCTCTTTGTCAATGCTAATGTATAGCACCACCTTTGCTCTGTATATATTAGACTCTTACCGTGCATTGAAGCAGACCTTTATTAAATCATAATAAATAAACTGTTTTCCGAGGTCTCATGTTCTATTCCCATGCCCCCCAACATTTCAGCTATCCACATCAGGACACCTTTGTGGCGTGAGGCAAAGGACAGGGGCCAGCACCATAAGAGACAATAATTTTACAGCTCCCTAAACTGGTTCCAGGGGATCAGAGGATCTCCCCAAATGGTCCATGATCCCCACCACCAGCAAAAGTGGGACAGTGTCCTCAAGTCGGCACTGTCCCGTGAAAACTGGGACTGTTGGAAGGGATGCATTCCTGATAAAATGAACTCTAGATTGTGTAGATTATATTTTATAACATCTCATACAGCCCTTACATCAACAATGCTTATTTCATGGACTGCTTTCTTTATCACTGTAGAATACATTTTCTTGTTTGCTATATTATTTTGTATCCTGATATTTATTGGTTTTATTTAAATATTATACTTATATCCAGATAAAAGGATGAACAGCGGCTAAAGAACTGATAGAACACTCACCAGTGATGCAAAAGGTAGATGGAAACAGTGTATGGGGAAATGAAATGAAGGAGTAGAGGGGGAGAGAATAAGATCTCAAGAAAAATGGTGTGAAGAAGAGAGAAAGAGGGAGGAAAGAGACAAAAAATGTCTCAGCACACATGGAAGGGAGTTATCTTCTTCCCACGACCATCTGTTTTTTTCACCCTCGTCATTAGGGGACCGCATAGAGATTGCCATTTTTCTACTTTCTGTAATACACCCAGGTATATTCTGTATTTTTAATGACTAAATCAATTTATGTCACTCTTAAGTTTAATTTACATAATTTTCTCCTATTTTGTCACAGAAATAATTTAAAGAATACCAGAAATACCACAAATGATTTGTACTCTTGCTTTCAGACTAACAAACAAATCAATAACAAAAAAAGAGGAAAATATTTGCATGTGTGTGATTATTATAACTATCCTTATATAGTCATTGTAAATATTTTTATTTTCTAAAAAATATATATAATTTAGTGCATTCATGATCATCTTAGTGAGAATACGATAATATATGGGTATATCTTTAAAGTGAAAAATGTGGGGGGTTTTGTTTGTAGTTAGAAAAGGTTGTCTTAAACGATGACATACAGTATAAATGCATTGTGATCACAGTTAATAATTGGTATCTTAACAGGAATAGGGTCAATACTTGGGCGATTTGGAAAGAATAGTTTAGAAAGCAGAGGTAGTGTGGGAAAATCTTTTACCTGTCAAGGCATCACCAGTTTAAGACGGGATATATGAGATGATCATATCACGCTATTCTGCTGCCAGTCACATCTGGTCTCGGTGGTTATTAAGGTGAAGGCTATTAACACATCCAATTCATGTGTGTCATACAGACAGTTTGTCTTACCTTAGCCTGATATCTCTTTAATTCTCCACTGAGAGAATCACTGAAACGGAGATCTTGGCATACCCTGTAGAAAAAAAAGTTTACCTCAGCTGTTCTCACTGCTTGTGTGACACCTGCATCTTACCGTAGGAGCAGTTGGAAACTAAACTATAAATATTTAATCGGTTGCTGAGACTGTGTTAATGTAATATGACTCAGCTAGTTCAGCGATGGCCCAAGATCTCCCTATATGTTAGTGGTGCTCAACTCCAGGCCTCAATAGCTGCAAACTAAACATTTTCTTGGCCATCCCAGCTTGAGCATAGGCATCATGATTAAAAATGCATTAAACCACATGTTTCAGGCCCACAGAGTATCCTGGCCAGTTTGTGGCCATCAGGGACTGGAGTTGAACATCACTTCTCAATTAGGTTTATTCACCAAACAAGGCATTTTAGGCGGGGTGAGCTGACACATTTTATTTGATAAGGTTAAAGGTACTGGTTCACAAAACATTAATTGTTTCTCTAGTGTGCTAAGCAAGCAAACCTTGGCAGGTCTACATTTTTATTCTTTCCTAACATTTTAATTACATAAAATAAAAACAAACTTTTAAGATGCTTTTTTCATGTCTATGGAAACACCCTATCAGGGGTGCACATGTCAAGTCTGCAGATTAGTGGCATTCCCGATTAATTACATTGGTTGCAAGATATACACTCACTGGCCACTTTATTAGGTACACCTGCTCAATATCTACAATCTCTCATCATGAGTGATTCACAAGACAAAGAGGTTTGATCAGCTGGGCAAGATATAAGCACTGCATCACACTTTTTAATCTGTATTTGGAAATGTAATAAAACTCAAAATTAAGGCATGGGGAAATTTTTGGCAACTTTTACCTTCACAAAAAAACAAAATTAAAGAAACAAAGAAAAAAAGAAATGAAAGAAAAAACATGGTTTAAAACAGACAAGCTGTTTGGGGGCAAAGATGGCACAGACAAGATGTTTGGGGTCAAAGATGGCATGGACAAGATGTTTGGGGGCAAATAGTGCACAGGTAAAATATTTGGAGCAATGGTAAGCTGTTTAGGGGCAAAGATGGTATAGGGAAGCTGTTTGGGGCACAGATGACAGGCAAAATATTTGGGAGGAACAGATACCACAGGTAAACTGTTTGGAAGGCACATACCACACAGACCAGTTTTTAGGGGCACTGACAAGCTGGTTGGGGACATAGATGGCACAGACCAGCTATTTGAGGACATTGATAGTGCAAATTGCAATACATAGCGTGTAAAATGCACTCTACCTTATCTGCAGTCTTTTCCATTACCTTGCTGTGGATCACGTCCACAGGATCCAGTACCAGTGCACAGAGTTCCTCTAGTATTCCATGATGCCTCTGCCAGTCAGGGGTTATCCTCCAGCCCCCTCTAATTGGTGAATAGAATATACAGATGGAGACTGTGTCTGTCCAAGGCCTTAGCAGGTCCCCCAGGAAAGCTGGGCCCCTTACAGTTCTAAGGGTTGCACTCCCCTGATAGTGGCCCTGGTCAGAACTCAGTACTAGGCAGTGGGCACTAGACAGGCATGTTAGTAGATGTGTAAAAGTTTGAAATGGCCTCTTCCACCCTCACCGTGTGTCAAAAAATGAACAAAAAAACATGCTTGGTGATAAACTTAAGGAAATTGTAATGCATTTCCTGTCTATATTTGATATATATATACACTCCCAAAGTCCAGTGCTATTTTTGATGTTACTGATTGCACCTGCTTGTATCTGGTTTCATTCAAGCTAACTATATTGAAACATTTGTACTTCTAATATAAATAAAAAACTCCAACGAGGAGTAACTGGAAAATGTCAGCTTTAAATGTAAAATAGTTTTGTTTGAAAACTCAATAAGGAAAAAAATAATGATGCCTGCTCCTTGGGATGGAGGAGGTAGTGATTTCATTATAAAAAAAGAAAAACCACCTCCTAATCCCCCTACCTCAAAGCATACAACTAATTTGACTTATAGACAAAGACAACCTCTTCAAATCCTTCCCTGCTGTAGACTTTAGAATCTGAACTACATGGGATCTTATTCAATGGTTGGTCTGCTGTGATGAAATGGGATGGGGATTCAGATTCGTACAAATTCGTCCAAATTAAAATTTTAATTCATATGAATGTACAAAAATGAGGAGTGACCCCCAACAAAAAAACGAGCAGTATAAGTCAGTCAGGTAGAACACAGCATCGCTTCATGGTCACTCTTTCCTTTCTCTGGGGCATGGGAGTGTCTTTTAGCCTTGCCCACTTTCCCTCATACCCCCCAAACAATTCAAGGCTAACCCTGTTCATCACGTGGGTAACCATGACAATCTACATGACTAGCTCTGCCCCCTTACAAACCCATACCCCCAAAGAGGGACCTGGGGACTTTCTGACCCCAGGTATGTACATATATAAATACACAACTTTCAAAAAAGTTGAGTAGTTAGTTGAGTTAACTCAACAATTTTAAAAATGAAACAGGGTTCCACAAGACCATTATAAACTAAGGGAGATCTCCCCAACACCCTTGCCCCCTCCTTCCTCTCCACCCATGTTTCAAGAATATCAGAATCTGTTATTATTAATTAATAGTAAATTACTATATAAAGCTAGAAAGCCCTAAATGAGCTAATCTTTTATGGTTCCCTGTTTTATTAATTAAGCCCCCAAAGTGTTCGGATGTCATTGACATATTTCAAGAGCGCTTTCTTTTTGTATGTACCATAACCCTCTTTATAAAGGATAGGCAGGTGGATATATGGCTAGGCCCCTGTCCCGACAAAAGAGCCCAAAAGAGCACTACCCCCCAATTTACTTAATTGCATTTTTTGGGTAAAGAAAAAAAAACAGAACATGCTTGAAACCAACACATAAGCCACAAGTAAACTTCCCCTGATATCTTTCCCTAATGACTATGTAGCTCTGAAAAATGAGTGATGTGGTTCATTTTGTCCTTCCATTGTTTTTGAGTTGTGTTAACATGTAAGATAATGTTTTGGCAGCCATAAAAAATTCTGATTTATAACATTAGCAGTTAAAAGATTTTTTTTTTTTTCCATTTTCTGTAGTCCCAAAAGTTTTCCCAGTCGAAAATGCATTTTGGAAGGATGGCATTTTTCATTTTCCGGACCATTAAATCCAGCACTTGAAGCTGTGCTGAGTCAGAGGCAGACATAGATAGGGAGTCTGACAGGTGATTTCCTACGACTGCATTTATAAACAGTTGCCAAAAATGTAAATATGGATGACAACTGGATAAAAAAAAAATCACATCGATGTTCAATGTTTTTATAAGTCCACAAATTTTAGTTTTTTTTCTTCACCTTTTCTACAGTAGAAAAATTGTTTATAACATGTGCATGATCTGTTCCTTAAAGAGTTAAATAACACTCAATTTCATTGTTATATCCATAAATTATATCCATAAATTAATACAAAAGGTGTAGTAATAAAAATATTTATTAGGACAGAGGTATTAACGTATTTAGCTTCAGTGCTGCCATGGGTCCTCTGTGGCCACTGTCTTTGCTGATTGCCAGTGCTTTGCTACTTAAGGACACTCGGCTCCGGGCTAATAAGTTTACCAGAGACTGATTGTGCCCTCAATTCTATAAAGATGTAAATATAAATGTGGTATTCTTAAAAACTAGACTATACTGACTAGCAAACCCTAGTGAGAAGATGGATAGAAAAAGAAGGCTGGCTACTGTGCGTTTCACAAATTCCCCCGGGAGCTAATTAAGTGTACTGAATTGTGACTACTATATTTTCTTGGTTAACTTGTTGATCTACATATCCATACATATGGCGGACTGACCATCATGGAAATTGTCTTTCAAAACAGAAATATCTCTACTCTTTCTGGCAAGTTCACTATGAGATGAGTAGGGTTGAACAAAAGAAACATGCACCACACAGTTCTTTGGTAACTTGTAGGTTCTGCTTGCTGGTCACAGCATATACCATGTTTCCTGAAGTGATCAATGAGTCATGATGTTAGAAGTAATTACCTGACACAAATAGCATAACAAGGCCAATTACCAAGGGAACATGAAGGTGAAGCTCCTAATTCTGGAAATGAAGGAAGCCTTATTTCAACATATTCCTTCATACAACTCACATGCAGTGATATAGCACAGAATACTGGGGTCCTGGTGAGCTCTGTGGAAATTCCTGCTCCTCCGTGTATGTATATTAGATCCAAAAAATTGCTTTGGATAATTTTTCCATTTCAAAACAAAATTTGCAATATTTTCAGTGGTTGACATTCCGGTCGCCATCTGGACTCAAATTTAAGCAAGATTTACTTCAAGCTGCATCATCTTTTTTAGGATGCTCTGTGGCAGCTGTGTCTCTGTGACACTTTACATTTCTATAGAACTGAGGGAGAGACACAGTTCCCTCACAACATCTTAAACAAGGGATGCAGATAATAAGGTAACATACCCGTTTTTCTTTTTCGTTCTTTTTTTCTTCCTCCCTTTCTCTCTCTCTACCTCTCTCGCTACCATTTTTCATCTCTCTCCCTCTCTTATGTATCTTCCTTTCTTTCTTCTCTTCCCCCTTTCTTTCTCTTTCTTGTTTGATTCTCTCGCTCTTTCTTCCCTCGTAACCCTCTTTTTCTCCCTTTTTTTTCACTTCCTCTTTTTTCTATCTCCTATTGTCTCTCTTCAGCCTTCCCCTCTTTAACTCACCAATAATGATCTAACCTCGATTCTTTTAATTATTTATTTTCCTCACCTCACTGATATCATTAGTGTCAGATACCATTAATGCCACCAACAATGGGCACACCTTAGCAAGAATCATTTGGGGCCCTTGTAAAACTGGAGTCTCCATGGAACCATAGGGGCTAACTAAACACTAAAATCTACAAACGCTAAAATCTACAGTTTAATAAAGGCATTGTGCACCATTAATGTATTGGGGGAGGGGTATTATAATTTATGGTGCTTTTTGATAAATTAATTGTTTTTTAATTATCTATATAATTGTTATATTACAGTCATTAGTTAAACATATAATATTCAGTTAACCCAAATAAAATGAAACCAATATATTAATGCTATATCTAAGTTAATAAATTAGTGTATTGTAATAATATTTACAGCAATAAAATCTTTGGTTTGCTTTTTTGTCTTGCCTTGTGTAAGCTTGAAACACCTTGCATACAGTTAGGTCCGTAAATATTTGGACGCTGGCACAAGTTTTGTTATTTCGGCTGTTTACCAAAATAGATTCAAGTTACAGTTAAATAATGATCTAAAGCATACCACACCATCTGTAAAACATGATGGTGCCAGTGTGATGGCATGGGCATGCCTGGCTTCCAATGGCACTGGATTAATAGTGTTTATTGATGATGTGAAAGAAGCAGTCGGATGAAGTCTGAAGTGTATAGGGGTATACTGTATGATCAGATACGGTCTAATTCAGCAAAGTTGATTGGACGGCACTTCACTTTAAAGATAAATAACACAAAACATACTGTGAAAGCAACCCATTAGTTTTAACGCAAAGAAGCAGAATATTCTGCAATGGCCAAGTCAATCACCTGATCTCAAGCCGATCGAGCATGGATTTTACTTTCTGACAACAAAACTTAAAGCAGAAAGATCCACAAACAACTGAAGACAGCTGCAGTAAAGGCCTGACAAAGCATCACAAGGGAGGAAATCAAGCATTTGGTGATGTCCATGCCTTCTAGACTAAAAGCAGTCATTGCCTGCAAATGATTATTGACACAGGTATTAAAAATGAACATTTTATTTATGATTGCGTTGAGCTGTCCAACTTCTAAACGTTTTTATTTTTATACAACCCCTTGTATTAAAGCTGAAAGTCTACACTTTAATTGCGTCTGGGTTGTTTCATTTCAAATCAATTGTGGTGGCATACAGAGCCAAAATTATGTCAGTGTCCAAATATTTCTGGAATTAACTGGATGTACAGTTAGACGGCTTACCAGTATAGGTTATATTTGATTCTTATGTTTGGAATCACAAAAAAATCTACAACCCATCACAGGAGAGTGGAGTATTCACCTAGCCTGTTCTAGGAAATGTAGCTGTTTACTACCTTTCCAATGAAGATAAATTGTGATGTAGGACATCTGGAACTCACTGGTCTTGTGAAAATTACTGATTTAGCTTAGGATCTTCCACTGTATAGCACATATCTGCCTATACTTTCTTTTGGCTCTACTCAGTAAAGAGTTTAAAAAAAAAAAAGGTTAATTTAAGTTAAATAAGTCAATTTAGGATTAACTTTACGGAGCAGTACAGTTTTACAAGTGTTATATAGAAAAATGATAAATACAAAATGCAAAATAAATATAAATAAATAAAAAATATGAAATAGAGATCCCTAGGACCCCCATTAACCATTCCCACTCTTAAAATAAACCTCTAGGAAGGAATAGGGCTCAAATATACCCCCATAAATACATCCTATAGAAGGCACATACCCAACCCTGTGCCTCACACTTCCGTCCAATAGCTTGGGGTTAAGGTGCTAGAAACCTCTTTTGGAGAGATGCTCCCCCCATGCCTATCCTCTGGGATGGAGGGGAAGTTTTGAAATACGGTAAAAGCAAATAAAGTCTAAAACCATCAGTGACACTTCTGCAGTATTGCACGTTTCAAGCTGGTATGTAGTTTTATTGAAGAAATGCACTTGATAGACTATCCCTACATGTGCCATTTGATTACCAATACAGTCAGCGTTCAAGATGCATATTACAACCTGGTTCGTTGGCAGAACAAAGGATTCCAGAACAAACTCCATTTTGAGGTATCATAGGAAATGGAGGAACATGTTCATGAAATATCCTGCTCTGTTGGAAAAAAATAAATATAGATACTTAAAATTTATCATTAAATACAAATATAAACCACAACGATAAATGGTTTTCAGTATTGGATTTTATTATTTTTTTATCAGTCCAACTTGCCCCATGCCCCATTTTATCAAATATACCCAAACTCACTGAAATAACACATCTTCTCACTTTTATTTGAAAACCTCTTTGAAGCAGGCCAATTCATTCTCCCCCATCAAAACACCCTGAGGCATTTCAAATGCTGTATTTGGGGTTGTTTGGCAGTTAACGCCACATTTGGGTGGAGTGCATTTTTCAATTTAGAATTTTACCATCTGGTCAACCTGACCCCCATGTCCTATTTGGGACATTTTTGAACCAGGCCAATTCAACTAACTCATTAAATCAGATTTTTTTTTTCAACTGAACACCCCAGGGTATTTAAAATGGTATATATTTGTATTTTTATATTTTATATATATAGTTGTTGTTATTTTTAGGTATTTTAAGTATTTCCATACACCATCCAGCCTTTGTCAAAGTTTGTCATTTTTGTGTGTTTGTTTTTCACTCACAGTGCACTTTAGGTATACGTCAATGTCAAACAACCCTCCAATATGTGTTCAGCAACATCCCCTACAGTAATACCATCCATTCATTGGGTTGTTTGGGGGCTAAAAGGTCACATTTGAGAGGTGCGTTTTTTTCATTCTGACACCTTGTCAGTTTGAACCTGGCCAGTTCCATTTGCCCCATTAAACCATACATTTTTTTAACCTAGACACCCTATTGGTATTTGAAATGCTATTTTTACTCTTTCCATGCCAGGATTTCTGAGAACATACAGCAGTAACTTTGTTTTACATTTTGTTGGAACTGGATTCCGCTGATGGTGACATCACTGCGTACATGTTTTTAAATGTTACCAAATGTTTATTTATTTTTCCTTCAATTGTATTAATTTACTTGATCTTCCTTACTATACAGTTTAGCAAATAAAACTCATTTTCCTCTACCGTTATATATAAATAGACAAGTTTATTGCAGAGACACAATATAAATGCGCTACCAGCCTCAATAATGCATTAAATAATTATATAGATTAAGCAAATGCACATAAAATACTAGCCCTGTTATGTTATGATGCAAAATAATACCGACTATTGGCTTTTTAAATTCTTATGAAATTGTAGTTATTTTATAGTATCTGTTTTACCAAAATATGGAGATTTACCATAGTAAGAATCTTCATTAGCACACTAAGATATCTTTGTTGTTGTTGTGACCTGCCATCATGTAGTATTGTGTAAATTGTAGTTATCAAAATAATGAATGCATCCATTTACTGCGACTCATCTGCTGGAGGTATTTTTTCCTGACATCTTTTGCTTACTCTGTAAACCATACATTTAGTTTTTATCTTTTACAGCGGGAAATTGATAGCCTGGAGCTACTTTAGTTTACATTGATAAGAAATCGTAAAATCTATTCCAAACCTTTTATGAGTATTTTCTTGTGCTGCTTCCGTTCCATATAATATTTTCCTCCATGGGAGATAAGCAGGAAACACTGTAATGGGTTATTTAATGCTTGTAGAACTGGAATAGGCTATTCACTGGATACTATGCCCAGAAGTGGAGATCATCAATTCTTACTTTCTCTGAGGCCTAGGCACAGTGATATTATTGACTAGGCAAACATGGCTTCTGTTTTGGTCCATGGCAAGCAATACAGTGCTGTGCATTCTCTTTGTAGTTCGATATGCTGGAACAAGCTAGTAGCCTATCCTTGGGCTATGGAATCTTAAGTCTGTACCTTTATATTATATGACTATAGACAAAGTATTTTTGTTTTACAACGTGCAAACTACACTTTAAGTTCAGTAGATTTTTCTTGCTGGAAATCTTGGCTCAGATAAGAGAAAAATCATATTTTTTTTGTAAAAAAAACACAAAAGAAATACAGTGACAAAGTGTTTGTTACGTAAGTACGTGAATTAGAATGAATGCCCTTATGGTTCAATCTGCAGCATAATTCATAAGTGTTTTTACAGAATCCATACTTGGAGTTGTAAAATTATGAAGAAGAGCTAAAGAACAAACAGAAAAAGCACCTTTTGTTTACAGTATTTACAGTTACACTTATAGTTACTGTATAGTATAGTTATAGTCAGTATAAAAGAAAAAGTTACAGCTGGGAAAATACATATTAAGTTCTCTCAGCCTAAAATGACACCACAAATGCCATATGAATGATATTACAAATCACATATGGAATGATATGGCAAATGCCCTCATCAGCGGGATTACTGGTTGCTTGTCATTAGAGAACAGGATCAAGCTGTCATTGACAGCCTACTAAAGAAGAACTCAGTGCTTATTCTTCAAAAATGGAAAACAAAAAAAGTGCTTACTTGAAGTTGCAGTTTTACAGTTGCCCTCCTCCTTTGTGTTGAGCAGCCAATCAACACCTCCCACCTCCAGAACTGGCTGAAATAATCCTGGAGCTGACTGGCAGTAAGTGTATCACTAACAGGGAGAAGTGTTCAGCTGAACACATTTCCTGTATGGTGGTGGTTGGGGACAGGCAAAAGGGGCAGAATCTCCATGCACTTGCAAGGCACACAATGGAAATGTAGAGATACCTCTCAGCTGTCATGTGCAACAAATTATGATTTTGTCCAGCAAGGAAAATGAAAATGTAGCTAATCTAAAATTATTTCTTTGCAATGTTCTATACATTACTGTTGTGGCATTTGCATGGAAATAACCTTTAGACATAATATTCTGCAATATATTTATGCTTTTCCTAAATATTTCTTAGGCTCCGCATAATATTTCACATAATATTCCATTTTCTCTATAAATTCCCTTTGTACAACAGAAATAACCAATTTAAATATATTTACCGATACCCAACAATACATTTAATTCTTTAAAAAATATTAATTTAAATTTCCAACTAATAATAATCTATACAATTGTTCATATTCCATTTATGCTCATCTATAAATTAGTTTTGTTTCATCGGCATAGTATTAAAAAAAAATCTCTCAAATGTCAGTACCCATTGTAATTTCCCAGTTTTCTTTAAATAACATTTCATAAAAACAACATGCTTCCTGAGAGATAAGAAATTTCTTTCTACATTGCAGCAATGCACTTCTGTGCAGACTCGGTCCTTATCAGTCAGAATTCACTCGCCTTCATTAGCCTTCATTCCTCACACACATTACAAGAGGGGGACTTTTTATTTTCTTTTGCCCAAATTAGAAAGGCTTGTAGATTGTTATGGGAAATAGCTCATTGTGTACTGCGTCCTTACATCTCCTGCTGGCACATTAGCAGTGTGTTTCTTTTGCTGATTAAAAATTAAGGTCCAATCATGTTTAAACAGTGTTTTCAAACTATAAATTGGTTTGGTGATTAGCAGACACACTAAGAGTTCATTCGCATGCAGGTAGTGTTATGAATTTACATACAGGGTGGGCAGGAGGGGCATTTTCTCAAGAAGCGGGATATGAGTGCATCATAATATTTAGTGTATAAATGTATATGTGTGTGCAGTGCCCTCTTCTGGATTGTTACTTTAACACACCCCCATGGATAAAAAGGTCTGCACAATGTGTATTATTTCTATTATTTCTTTATTTTTTACACTAAAACCACTGTTAAGCATTCAAGGTTGCCAAATGCTAATACATTTACTGATGGGCAAATCTGTTACAATAATTTTGCTAGTCAATAAACATTTGATGTGGATTGTATTACCTGAAATCCTTTTCAGTCTTACATTCTGTAAAATGTTAACATTTCAGTGCTTGTCCACCCTATGTGCAATGGATACGTGTTCTGCATGTGATCACAAAATACAAATCGCAAATCTATTAAATGCCATATACTGTAAAACCTTGACACTTACGGATACTCAAAAGTACAAATTACAATGTCCTCTAATGTGAATTGGAAAATGTATCTCTACATTAAGCGTGTTTATTATGCATGAGGATATTATATTATATATATTATTATACCTTAGATATTGCTTTGTCCTCCATTAGACCAACTATAGTGCAACAGCACCTTGACCCTTCAAGTGGATTTGTAACCTTTGCCAAATTTTTCATTCTGCAGTTCAAGAAACCTTACTAAAAATTGAAAAACATATAAGTATTACAAAACCGCCTTATGTGTACATCATGGCCGGAGCCGTCTTACCCCTTAGCGATCTCTCTACTTTTTGTTTCTGATTGCTTTTGATTGGTTCAGGCAGCATTCAGGACGCAAAACTGATCAGAAGTTATGTTGGCCACTATTCGACTGAGATTTCAGCTACCTTTACATCAAAATAGTTACATCAAATAAAAAACAAAAGCTACATAAATGTAGTTATGCTAAAAGTTGTTCTGCTATTCCCACAATATTATAGTTACATGCAAGATGTTTATATGTCCTTCTTATCTGTATACAGGAGACAGGCTGTATTCTCAATTGTATATATATTGATAAATTAGATTTAATGCAGTTTATTTATGTTTTGGTTGAAAAAACTGACATAACTTACTGATCAAAGCACTTATAATATATAACCAAAATAGTATAATGTGTAATGGTGGAGAACTGCCCTCCTACAGAAACTCCCACAGAGACAAGCATACAGTATTCACAAAAACAAGAAAAATTTGAGAAATTTATTCAATATCATATAAAGTTCTAACGTGCACAGCAAGGTAGGTTTTCATCAAGACCAAAAAATTTACAAAAAAAGCCTCTAGAAAGAAATTCTGCAAAGTACCTTTATATTTCCAATTTAACCAGTAAGATTTGGCTATTTTAACCATACAATATATTAGTTAAATTCATAAACAGACTTTCGTCAGCCTTATGGTCTTCATTTAAGATTCTGATAATATTGTACACACTGTATAAACCAAAAAATGTTCCTTGTTAGACACGTTGGCAATATATAGAACCGCTGCATAACCCAAGAAGGTATGATTATCTCTGTCATCTAGTTTTATTAAAATATATATGGTTGTGCTATGGATTTTCCTTCTTGCGCTTTGTTTCCAAGCTCTAGGCAACATGATCAATCATCCACACAGCTATATTGATTCTCTACCTGCTCAGATCCCTCATATGTTTGTGAATGTAATCACTTGACATTTGGCTTTGATTCATAGACCATGAACATTCTGCACTCTTCTTGTTATTAGTTTTCTCCCATTTCATGTTATTGCTTCTTTTCCCTTGTGTATACTGTTAAGATGATACAGGTAGGAGTGTCTTAGTGGTGCATTTGTTATATTACTGTATATATATATATATATATATATATATATATATATATACATATATTGGATTGTTTGTTTCTATATTGTCCATCTGTATACATGACAATTGCCTACTTTCTGTGAAGATCCCTGAATGTTCCTAAAGCACTGTTATTAACTGTTATTGACAGCCAATCTTCAACTATTTTATTTGTCTTTGGTATATTCAAGGGTATATTTCCTGTAAACCAACAAGGTAAGAAGCGCGTGTGCTAGTTTTATTATGATAGCTAATGAGAAGTAAGTGGGTATAGGAGACACTTCTTTTTGAATTCTCAGCCCATTTAACCAGTATGATTACATTTTTGACATGGAATATGTCAAGTGTGTCTTTTGTTCCTTGCTGTTTCCTGTAGTTTATAGTGATTACATAACTTTTCTTTTAATATAACCAGTTTCTGCATCATCTGAGTTGTTCTTTTAAGCACCATTTCCTTCCCCTAAGATGTGGAAGCACTTGGTGAGTATGTTTTATTTTAAGGTTGCTATGATGTGGTAAGTGGGTATAAGTGCCATTTATTTTTTTAAAAATAAGCCCAGTTGGTGCATTAACTACCCATTTAAGGCACTTGAAGCGAAATTGGGAAAAAAATGTTTTTCTTTTTAGAAAGGGTGGTAAAGTATGGCAAAGTCAGGAAAAATATAACAGCTAAACACATGATAACCTAAAACTATCTATAAAACATAACAAAAAAAGATTGAGTTATGGAAACATTGTGCTTTATTCTTTTAACATTTTAACAATAATTTCCTTTCAATATCTACAGAACACATTTTGGAGAATTGAAAAGTTAAAGTTTCTATTTTGTTTTCCCAGAACGCTTTGCACTTTTCCTTTTTGGTGACGGACTTTTCTTCTGTTCAACTTGAAGAGACGTTTCTTGGGCTGCCAATGCCTCTTGCTTTGTTTTCTCAGCTTCTAGCAACTTATTTTTGTACGATTCTCGAGCACTGAGAATTTGTTCACGGGCATTGTCTAGTGATAACTGTGACACAAAAAAACATTAAATTAAAGAATGCTAAATAGATTTTAAACATATCCAGAGGTGTTTTTTTTATACTTTACTTGTGTGTGTTTTAGGCTTTGTTAAGATTATCTTTACAAAATAGTCTACAAAATAGTCTATAAAAACAGGAAGATATATTACTTAAAATAAATTAATTTATATATACTTATATCACAAGCCAGTTCACTGACGTAGCACTTTCTGACTTACAGAAAGAACCTTTTTACTCAAAGCCATTTGTTACCTGTAAGTCTTCATACATTTGTAGAACCTTCTTTTTAAGCACATTCCGTGCATTTTGGTCCATCTCTTTTCGCTTTAAAACGTCTTCTCTTAGTTGCCTAAAGCTTTGAATTTCTTCTGCCTTTTGTAAGGCTTGTTGTTGGATTACAGCCTCATCTCTTAATAATGGTTTTTCTCTTGTTTTTCTATACAGAACCACAAAATCAGCATTATAAACACACTGGTTGCTATAAAAAACACACCACATTTTTGACATCCCATCTGATGTGGGTTCCGTCTTCTATGATGATGGTTAAGGGGACAGTTTAATGTCCTTGATTCCCCATCATATAAGAATGCATAGTACTCTGTGACTGCATATAATGGCTGGAGTGTCCCTTTTATTAGAACACATGGACTTGGTATTATGATCAACATAATAAGTTATACCAAGGGCTGCGTAAGCCTTCCCACTACATTGGAAAATTGTGCTTACCTAAGGAAAGGTGTCAGGTCCAGTGGCTCCACGTCTTTTTTTGTTTGCAGGCTTGGTTCTGTTGACTGGATTTCTAAAACTCTTGCAGAAGTTGACGCTGCATGTCATACAATATAAAAAAGTAAAGGTATTGATCGCAATGTGTTTCTTATGCATGATCATCCAAAAACACTGTTAAGCACTAAACTTTTACAGAATGTACCAATTTTAGATAAAATAATGATCCTTGTTAACATACACCAATTAGCCATAACATTATGACCACCTGCCTAATATTGTGTAGGTCCCCCATTTGCCGCCAAAACAGCCCTGACCCATCGAGGCATGGACTCCACTAGACCTCTGAAGGTGCCCTGTGGTATCTGAGCATCCTGGTGTCATGTGTTCTCCAGGTAAGCGACGCACCTGGCCATCCAAGGCAATGTAAAAGAAAACATGATTCATCAGACCAGGCCACCTTCTTCAATTACTCCGTGGTCCAGTTAGTATGCTCACGTGCCCATTGTAGGCGGTTTAAGCAGTGGACAGGGGTTACCCTCGGCACCCTGATTAGTCTACAGGTACTGACACCTTTCTATCAGAACCAGCATGAATGTTTGTCAGCATTTTGAGCTACAGTAGCGTGTTTGTTGGATTTGACCGCATGGGCCAACCTGCACCCCCCCAGGTGCATCAATAAGCATTGGCCACCCATGTCTCCTGTTCACAGATTTTTCCTTCCTTGGACCACTTTTGATAAGTACTGACCACTGCAGACCGGGAACACCCCACCAAAAAGCTCCAGTTTTGGAGAAGCTCTGACCCAGTCGTCTAGTCATCACAATTTGGCCCTTTTCAATGTCGCTCAGATCCTTACGCTTGACCATTTTTCCTGCTCCTGACTTTGAGGACGAAATGTTCACTTGGTGCCAGAAATATTCCACCCACTGACAGGTGCCACGATAACAAGATTATCAGTGTTATTCACTTCACCTGTCAGTGGTCATAATGTTATGGCTAATCGGTGTATTTAGGTTCAATAAAATCAAAGTAATTTGTTTAGGCAGATGTACTATTGTGCTCAGTAGTATACTGTAGCTCCCATTTACCTTGGGTTTTGATTGTCTAACATCCCTCAATCATATGTTTTATGATTCCTTCATAATTTTCCATCACAAGAACTGAATATGTATTGTTCTAATTGTAGTACAAAAGTACAGTATGTTCTGAAGACTAGACTAATGGAGGAAATCAATTTGACACCAGCTGGAGGAAAGTCATCCTGTTCACATTTACTTTTTAGTTGTTTATTCCTTGCGGATCACGTGTACAAGTTCTAGCGTAGGCAAAGCAGTGCTAAAATAATTGAGTGCCAGGGGCTTTCCCAACAATCAGCTCTTAACAATGTGCCTACTTTGAAAGGTTTAACTTGAATTATTTGCTGTTCCTCTAGTGAATTGCTTATTTTGAAGGTTTATCTCAAGAAAGTTTCCACCACTGATTTAGCCTTGGAACTGAAAATAACAAAAAGGCTTCTAGAAAAGCATGATTATTTATAGAAATGGAAAAAATGGTTCCCCTTGCAGTGAAACATTTTCCTGGGGATATCTAAAAACAAAATCAATAAAAACTTTAATGTTCTCGCACCACATTTATGTTTTTAAATATATATTTTTTTATTTTTATTCTCCACTTACTGTTCTTCTTCAGCACTTTGTACTTAATTAATGTACGAATAAATGATCAAAAACAAACATTTTTAAAAATCTTTTTTTTTTTCACAAAGTGACTGAAAATTTATTTTAAATTATCCATGCCGTGACTTAGTCTTTGCTAATCTTTAGGCTGTTGCCCTGTAACAAATCCCATTGATTTCTTACCAGCCTTCAAAGCTCTTAGGCTAAGAAAAGCTGCTTATACCAGCAGTGCAATATAAACCATGAAAATGTACTTTCTTGTTACAGTAATTCACATTTTTCCTGCACTTTACTCAATTGAAGTCACAAAACAACATCTTGTATTTAAAGTTTGAAAAAGAGAGTTTCTGGGTTTTTTTTTTTTTTTTTAACTATTCACTGACATGTATTATGTTACTCAATTGCTTAATTGCTCTAAAGGGAAACTTTAAACACAATATGCACTTTAAGACGTATGATAGCTTCCTCACCCTTTCCTCACCCCAGTTCTTAGGCTTGCAGGACATGTTTTCAGCCAAACACACCTCATGCTCATAAAAGCTCATGTGCTCTATATTCACTGCCCACCATCTCCAGCGCTGGCTTGTACAGGAGTCTGGGAGGATCTAATTAGACCTTCTGTGCCCATGCACAGAAAACAATCAAACAATTCCAAAGGGGAAGGAAAACAATCGTATTGATTCCCAAGTGTAAGTGTCTAGTGTATGGGACACTAGTCTTTCCATTTAATGTGATAGATGACAATTGACATTTTACTTTTCTTTTCTCCATGATAGTTATTTTCAACCTCTTTGTGACACAGGATGTACTATTACGTTCTCTAAAACATGCTCTAGATGACCGAGGATGTAATAGTACGTCCTATGCTTTTTCCCTGCCGGTACATGGGAGATCAGGGAGCCAGGTAGCTTCTTGCTAACTGATTGCTGGTTACACCGAAATAATGGGAAAAGCCTGAACAGCGGTTGTCAGTCCTAATACTACCAGAAAAAAATAAATAAAAAAAAAAAAGGTTCCCAGAGTGGCTGTTCAGATCCTCCTGAGACCTCTGATAAACTTCTCCAGCAGGTTGATCACAGGTACTGCGATAAACAATTCAGGGCAATGAATCCCTGCTGGCTGATCACTTTGTGATCGGCAGCAGTTGGGATAATAGTGAAAAGAGAGGGAAACAGTGTTTCTCCCACCTCAAAAAATACATTTTAAGAATGGCTAAGACATATATATAAAAATAAAAATAAATAATTAAACAGACTCCAGACTTTGACATCATAAGGGGCACTGCCCAGTTCCTAGTGAGGTCACTGAGAGATCTCCATTAAAAAAGTGTAAAAAGTAAAAACAAATAAACCAAAAAATAAATAAAATTTAAAGAATTTTTGTAAAAAAAATAAATAATGGGTGCCAAAATAGCTGGAGCCCCTCCAACTACAAACTTAACAACATTTTTTAAAGTACAAAAATATAACAGTGTGGTATGTAAGGGAGAATTTAGTTAAAAAAAAAACTATACAGGGGATGTCTTTTTTATCAGTGGGACCTAACTTGTGGAAGAAATCCTAAGCAAAAAAATCTTGATTTATGTTTCTTTTTCTTTTTACATTTTTAGATACTAAACGAAAGAATATATATGAAAAAAATCAGCATACAGCGAAAGCTTCATCTGTCCTTGAAAAAGCAACATATAATTTGTGTGGGTACACTAAACATGGAGAAGGGGAATCGTGAGTAAAAAATAGATGTGCTAATGACAGAAGCATTAAGACCCATGTGTCGCAAAGGGGTTTATTATTGCCTAATAGCATTGGAGAAATGATGGGTTATATAACCAAGCAGAACAGAATACAATTCTTCTTACTTTCTGCTACGTCCAGAACCTGGCTCTCTCTGAGAATTGTCTTTTCTGTGGAATCTTCGATGGACACTTTTTGCACATACTTGTTGATGTACTGCAAACGTGACTGCAAAGCCTAAAATTAAAACTCTGTGTTAGAAATAGTTTTAGGTTTGTGTTTCATTTTCTGAAGAAGCCTTCCAAATTATTGTATTAATGTTAATGGATTTTGATTTTTGCCGATACCTTCTTTGATAGAGTTACCTTAACAGCTCTCCCTGGTTCTGCCAACTCCCATGCTTGTTTCATGGCTCTGATCTCATCTATACGTTCTGTATCTTTCTTCACTTCTATTGTGTCTGCTTCACTAGTTTTGCTGACCAGCCTTAGATTCCAGAATGGTTTGTTTAAATCCATCAGCTGTTGAGCCTAGATTTGTGGAGAATGCAATTTCAATCAATTTACACACACATTATATATATATATATATATATATATATATATATATGAAGATGACCAGCAAAATAAAATCATCTCCTACTGCCTTTCACCACTACAATTTATTGTAAGCTTGCGAGCAGGGCTCTCTCCACCTAATGTATCGGTTTGTCTTAGTCTGTCAATTCTCGTCTTGTCATACGCCTTGAATATATGTATTGTATTGAGCGCAGCGTAAACTGTTGGCGCTATATAAATAAAAGATAATAATAATAATTATGAACACTGCTGCCTGAACCCTTAATAATTCTGTACCCTCTATATCTCTTCTCTCATATCTCATATCCAAATACTCTCCTTAACGCCCAGTCTCTCTTCCCACTCACGTATTCAGGATTTCACATGCTGTATGAATTCTCCGTAATTTCCCAACCCTTCCCGTCAGACTTTCTCTTATGTACTCTAGTTTTAAAGGCCTACCTAAGAACCTCCCTATCGAAAGCATACAATTTTCGCTCTTAATAGCATCCTCCATGCCCACCCGTGTTTTCAACTTATCTACATCATGAAAATAGAGAAAGCTTACTGTAACCTAGGACTCTGCCACACTAATTTACTTATCCCATTGCTTGATCTGCTGCCCAACTTTGTCAGTCTACTACCCGGGATTGCAATAGAATGGTGACCAAATGTGTCTTTCATCCAAAAAATTATTCCTGCACAGTATGGTACATCAAAGTAGGCTTTGCTTCTAATGTCCAAGGAATCATCTTTTTCGAAAACATATATATTTTAACTTTTATATAATAAAATCCGCTTAGATATGTTTAAATAATGAACGTGATGAATCCTTGATTACAAGTCATCTGGGCTGAGTGGTGGCTCAACATGTTTTCAAGAAAAAATAAAAGGGACTACAAAATTAATAAAAGGAATGGAGCACTATAGTTATGAAGAAAGGTTAACTAATTTAAATCTGTTTAGTTTAGAAAAACGTCGCCTCAGAGGGGATATGATAACGTTATATAAATATATTCGGGGCCAATACAAACCATTGTGTGGAAATCTATTCATACCCAGGACTATGCATAGGACACGTGGTCATGCATTTAGACTGGAAGAAAGGAGATTTAGACTTAAGCAGAGGAAAGGGTTTTTTACAGTAAGGACAATAAGGATGTGGAATTCTCTGCCTGCAGAGGTAGTTTTATCAGAGTCTGTACTGACGTTTAAACTGCAACTGGATGGATACCTGGAAAAACATAATATTCGGGGGATATAATCTTTAATTATGAGGAAACAGCTTATTGATCCAAGGAGAAATCTGACTGTCATTTTGGGGTCAAGAAGGATTTTTTTTCCCTGGTTAGTGCAAAATTGGAAAGAGCCAAACTGGGGGTTTTTTTTGCCTTCTTTTGGATCAACAGCAACAAATTAACAGATATAGGAAAGGCTGAACTTGATGGACGCATGTCTTTTTTCAGCCTATATAACTATGTAACTATGACTAAATTAAGAAAAAATAATGAAATCTATTTTAATAAATTGTCTATACAAATGTATTTTGCTTCCTGAAAGCTTAATGAGAGGTTCTGTAATCCTTGGTTACCCTGTGGCAGGACTGGTCTTTCTATATCCCCAGCTTTATCCCAAACTTCTGTTACATGAGTGTTTGGGTTATTATAGAAACACACAGTCAAAGCAATTCTGATAAATGCCTTGTTTTAATGTTTAAATCTTAAGCAATTATACAAATAGGAAGAAAGGAGAAATAAAGGGTGCTAGATATATTTGTTCAGGTATACATATATTTGTGAAAATGCTTATTTTAACGGTGGAGCACTTAAATTATAATTAATTAACTATATAAAATATTAATTAACATGATTTAGTTATCATGTAGTGTTGACTTATGCTATGTAAACACTTGATGGCAGCAGAGACCAGGAAATACGGATACAATTATTTAGTACCAAAGTAAACCCCGTTAACAGTATAATTCAAATTTAGAATCCAAAAGCATTTGTCCTTTATTAATGTGTAAACATAAAATAGGATTACATATTAAGGATAACTTGCTTTAGGGAATTGTAGCTAATACTGAATCAATAACAAGCTGTTCTGTATCTATAAAGATGCCTTTTTGAAGGCATATTGTCATCCAAATCACTTCATAGTTACTGTCCTCTTAAAAGTGAGCAATGATATCCAGAGTTGCCTGGAGAGAGGCGAGCTTACCGGAGCGGTTTTCCTAGACTTTACAAAAGCCTTCGATACGGTTGATCATGATCTTCTGCTAAACAAGCTTAAATGCTCTGGTATAAATGAGCAGTCGCTCGGCTGGTTTCGTTCCTACCTATCTGGTTAAATATGTGTCCGTTTCTGACACTTCTTCTTCTGAGTTGCTGATTAAGGGCAAAGTGCCTCAAGGAATGATCCTACGGCCCCTGCTGTTCTCGCTATTTATACATGATTTACCCTCTGTGTGTGCAATCTGGCAAATGTGCACATGTATGCTGATGATACAATCATTTATACGAGCTCGACAAGTGGAAACCGTGCTACAGGGTCAGTTTTCTAAGGCTGAAAAGTGGATAGCTAGCAACAAACTAAACATCAAGACCAAATTGTGTTATAACCTGACCCTAGTAAATCCCTATAAATATCATGGTATGTGGCTAGATCCCAATTTGTCTTTTCGTCTCCATGTTGACAAGCTATCATCAAAACTGTGTTCGAGGATTGAATCTAGCCTAGATCCCCTCTGTAAGGAAACGTACTGTGCAGCAAATCTTAATGCCGGTCTTAGACTATGGGTATGTAGTTTACAGTTCCGCACCACAGTTTACTCTGGTTAATGTGAAACTCTATGGACTTGGTCTCAATGTGTTTTTTTCTGGTTAAACACTTTCTAAATAAATAAATCTGCAAAATAGACTCAAGCGTATTTCGTATGCAAATCAGCATGCACATTCTTCAAATATGGTGTTAGAAAAGCGAATCAGGAAGCATACATAAGTACCAGGAAGAAAGCAGGAAGTGTACTTCCATACAATGTGGCAGAAGTGCTAAATACGTGTAATTTTAAAACAAATATCGATATAGAAAAAAAAATCCTAAAGCACTCTGGCTCATGCAAGATGAACTGCAAAATGTCCTGTAAAATAACTAAATATTGGGTCGTATGAAGCTGGTAGCTAAAACTGGTGGCTTAGCAGACAGAACCCCAAAATACTCAATGGACGAGCAATTAAAAAAAAAATGTTAGGTTCACCTGAGATTCAGGTCTGGAAGCTGGAGCTGAATGAAGCCATTCCTTCTCCTTCTCCCTACCAGACCTTTCTTTTTCCGGCTTCTCTGTTTTGTCTTTGGCCTTCTTGGACATCTTCAGAGTACTTGCTGATTTTTGACCTTCACTTCCATAATGAGTCTCAGAAGTTACCTCTTCATGTCTATCTAAATACAATATAAGTTGGAAATAATAATGATTTTCATTGCATAGAAGGTATTATTGTATTACGGTATTATTATATCTTATAATTAGAGGATTTTTTTAAACACTTACCCTCCCATAGCTTTAGTTTGTCTGAAGTGGCCACAAAATTGTCAGTCAAGTAAAGGGTTAAAATACATGTTTCAACTCATATAGTGCATGCAACTTCAATTTGTGTCAGTTTCTTTAAGTTAATTTCATTTTTACACTGCCCTGTTCTAGAGGCCAAAGGTGAGGACCAGAAAGGATCATTTGACCACGAGACCAAAGGCTGCAAAGAGACCAAATGGTGCACTGAATGGATCTTACCCACCCACTTAGGACATTTAGAGGTAGGAGAGGTTAGTGGGATTTATGTTATTATATTATGGCTTAAAAGTTAACCCACCCAACCTACAAGGCCCAGGATGGGGAATGATGTGGAATACAGGGGGCTCTATACCACCATAAGTGCATATGTATATGCATATGGCTTTCTTGGTGAACAAAACTAACTTATTATTCGGGGGCATCACCACATTTTACTTTGCATCCCACTGAAGATACAAGGTGGAATCTGCAAGTGGGAGCTAACTTTCTATGTCATTTTCAGCTCACCAGCAAATCTGGGGTTTAAGTTACTTGCTTGCCATTCCGTAGACAAACATCGGCAGTGGAATGGGTTGTACTGAAGAACTCAGTGGCTTTCAACGTGGCAGTATCATAGGATACTGACAAGTCAGTTTGTCTGTTTTTCTCTGCTAGATCTGCCCAGGTCCACTGTAAGTGGTATTACTGTGAATTATCTAGGAGTCACAACATCTCAACCATGGAGCGGTAGATCACTCACACTTACAGAGCGGGGCCGCCGAGTGCTGAATTACGTAGAGCGTACAAATCACTTGACATTTGTGGCATCACTCACTACAGAGTTCCAGACTGCCTTTGGAAGCAACATCGGCACAGGAACTGTGGCCGAGTAGCTGCATAAAATCCGCAGATATCACCATGCGCAATGGCAAGCGACGGCTAGAGTGGTGTAAAGCCCAACTCCGTATTAATGCCCATGGTTTTGGAATGGGATGACCAACAAACTCATATAGGTGTGATGGTCAGGTGCCCACATACTTTTCATACTTTTATCTGTCTGAATCTTGGAATCTGAGCCCCTTATGCATGAAAACCATTATGGAATAAATATATAATATATATTTGTTTTAGTAACAGATGAACATAGATGTTAATGATATTGCTGTAAATATATGTATACACCTTCTCTGCATTCTCCTTCTCAATAGCATTCATTCATGATATTAATTTCAATGGGATATTTGTAATAAAAACATGGTGTCAGTTCCCCTATAAGTTGATATTAATGAAACACCAACATAAGTATATTACATGAGTATATTCTTACTGATGTTTCATACTCCTCCTCACCTGTTGTCCCTGTTAGTCAATTTGTTATGTTACATGCTACTTGTTATGTCCTGTCTACCCATTGTGCAGCACTACGGAATCTGATGGCGCTATATAAAACAATAAATAATAATAATAATACTGAAAGAGGCAAAATATCATTAGTTATTTTCAATATTAAGAAAAAACTAAAAATGCATGATATACCCAGCAGATGGCAATGTAATATTACCTTTCCAAAGTAATTCAACGTTAAATGTACTATGAAATTGTACCTGCAACCACTAAATAAAATTAGGTGTTCATTTAATTGCTCAGTCTAGCAATGCAGTATGAAAATGACAGATTAATTCTCACTAAAAATAAAGAATCTAAAAAAATAACAATACATATTCCTGCACTGGTCAAACTAACAACAATTTCAATGTATTTTCTGAAACCGGAACTCACTAAATAAAATATATCAATAGAAATAAAAATATTATAGGTAATTAAGAATGTAGGTTAAATACTTATCCAATACAGACTACCGTCAGAAAGGGCTGGAGACTGACATATTAATGTTGTACCATTGGGACTCATAATGAATGGTTATGAAAAGTATTGCAATAAATACTGGTTGACAAAAAAATAGTACTTTTAGTACTATTTTAAGGTGATTTTTAGTGCTAAACTTAGAACCTATTTAAAACAATTGTTGCCTTACAAAAATGACTTGTCTATCAACAATAATTTCCAAAAAGTTACATGTGTATATAAGGAACTAATGGGTGTCTAACCATCACAACAAATAAAAGTAAGAAATAAATTGAGGTAAACTTGTATTGCACCCCTCTGGATCTTAGAAATTGGAGATACATCGCAAAGAGTATTTGTTATTTGTGTTAGTATTTTTTTATTGATCAATAAGAGTTATATTCTCAAAAATTACCTCTTTTAAAACTACCAAATGATAAAAAGGAAGAAATACAGGGGAACAGTCTGAGACACTTGCGTTAAAAGAGTTGTACTGTGTTAGCCATAGAAGGAGAGAACGCAAATGTGGTGAAAATGTATTGGCTATCTGACGTATAATGGATTGTCGCAAAGTATCTTGCATCTTCTTGTTCCTCTGTCTTCTGTCTTGTCTGCTGCTCCAATGAGTCTTCATTTTTCATCCCCTTCTCTGAGGATTTATTTCCACGTTGGAGGTCAGCTTTTTGGTTGGAAATCTTCCATGAACACCACCTTTGACCAGCCTTTTCCGGACTGTAGATAGGTGTACCAGGGTACTTCTGTTTTCTGCCAATGCTGACCTGAAACATCTTCCAATTTTGAAGCGTAATGTGCCTTTCATCTGCTGCAAGTTTTCTTGGCCGAACACTGTATCTATGGTCCTCAACATTGCCTGTTCCTTTGTGTGTCTTCACACAGCTCGGACAGATCATCTGAAAACCCCTGTCTCCCTTGACAGTATAACTACCTTCTGTCTTGTTGGTGTGCCCTGTCTTGAAATGGTCACACCAAATATTGATTTGGTTTAGATTTTTCTACCTTGACTACTATAATTCTAATGTTAAATATAGAATTGGGAGAAACTAATGTCTTTTTTATCAATAGCACACTAACATTTACAATATATCCAGCTTCTCCTATTTTAATGCATAATAGGAATAGGTAAGTAATAGACCAATCAGCAGCTTTCTCCATGCTATAAGGAAAGCCACTGATTTTAAGTGTAAACAAAAGTCTTTCCTCTTAAATGGAAAACTTGCAAAGAGGTAAAGAATATTATACTTTTTTTTTAGATTTTTAGTGATTGCTATACAGAGCGGAAAAAAAAAGACCCCACGTATTGCTATAAAATGGAAAAGCATGTAAACACAGGTAGTATACGAGTCCAAGACTATCAATTTTTAGGACAATGGAGGTCTTGAGAAAGGTTTGACAAATAATGAGATAATAATTGTCACATGGCTTAATAAAATCCTTGTGTTATATCATTGAGTTAGTCTGTTTCCCCTTTTTATCCCTGAGTTTTTGATACCACCGTCGAACATCTAAATTTAGCCCTAGATCCTATTTTTGCTTAACATGTAGGAGATTGATGCTTGCAAATATTAAAATATTCCACATACAAAACAAAAAACTGATCTAATACCTTTACAGTATGAAAGGGTCTAACAGACTAAAAAATGCACTGATCAAGCCAGCAGTCTAGATGCACACGCTGAATGCAAACAAGCTTCCACGATGGTCTGTTAATAGAAAATATATGCAGGATTTCTGGTTTTCAATCTAAAAGCACTCCCGGGGAGAAATCCACGCATGGGAATGATTTTGTTAGCTACAGTTTATATGTGTCCATTAGCCTAATGCATCAATCAATTGTACTCCTTAGTACTGACACCAAAATAGTGATTTTATAAGGATTATTTGTATAGCATTTGTATATAACTAGAGAGGGACCAAGAACATGCAATACACAATTCATTCACCCTAACACATTTTTCCTTCTACTTACAAATTGTATTTAAAAGTTTTAAAAGTTTTATATTTGATTTATTAAATGTTATCTTTTATATGTGATGAAATATAAAAATACACATGCATTTCAAAAACTATGCACTAAGAACAAAGCAAGTTTAATATCTTGATCTCCCTGGAAATATTTCATGTGTTTTTACACTAATGCTTGTCATCTTGGAGGAAGTTCTTCGTCGGCATATCAGTCTAATGAGAATCACAAAGGCAATACAGATCAGAAACACAAGGCAAACATCACGCTCACCAAAAAACGAAACTGACATTGGGAGACCCCAGCCGATAGCCCGGGATTATGATAAAACTTTCTTCTGCCTATCAGCCAAAGGAACGAAACTCATTAATTTCAGCCTTACAAGACCTTCTTAGAATACGCTGTCAGACGTCTTCGTACAGTAACGCAAGACTTCTACGACTGGGCTACTAGTTACTCATAGTGACACAAATTTATTGGAAATGTGTCAACCAAGAAAAGACAACGCTTGAAACAGTCTCAATTTTTGTTTTTCATTTTAGATATATAGTGAGCATATATATAGAAAAAGGTACCATCCTAGCACATGTGAGCTTAATTTGTCTACTCTATTTGTGTGGTCCTGCTAGTGCTTCTACTAGAGCTCCTGTTAGGGCCTTTGAAGAAGGACATCAGTTGAAACAATTATTGTAGTAATGTCAATGGGTCTTAGCGAAGCAATTGAAGTAGAGATTTTTCTCCTGGGCGCTAAAAAACTTGAATATTTCTAAGAGGCAGTACAAGACATTTTAATCTCTGGGCTGGGCTTGACATGGGATGTCCACAAATTGTAGCTTGTTTGCAGCCCTTGAGCATTAGAGTTGTGCAGCCCTAATCTAGAACGGGACTGGTCCCCTTTAACAAGACTTTTTAGGAAAATATCAGTCATATGATATAGGAGTGAAAGACTTAACACAACTAAAAAAAAACATACTAAAAATAAATCTTCTGTTACAAGAACAACTCCCTAGGTCGCCAATATGCAATAGCTACAGTATTTAAAACTAACAGTGTTACATCTCTCACATTTTGTTTCATTATCACTTAAGCCATTATTTTTACCATTTAATTTATACTTCAAACATAGTACATGTTTCTGCAGGTTTGGTTAAAAATATTAAGCGCTCATAATGTGTCTCGCTGGATAGTTATAAAAAGGTCTTTGTGTCCATTAACAAATAATATTAACACTACCCTATACAATGCTCTAAAACCATGTGTAAAGTGGCAGGCATTTGCAAACATAATTCAATTTCATGTACTCTTGTTAGAATATCCCCCCCCTTAGACAATGATTTTTCTTTAAGAAACTGGAAAAGATTCTAAAATGTTTATGCACGTGATTAAATCTTCAGTGGAAAGATTCAGTGACATAGATTACCAATGATTTTGTATAAATCAAAGTGTATGCGCAATAAAGGGGGCTCATTTCAAAAAAGGCAAATGATTTTAAAAAAAAACCATTGTTTTTTATGTATCTAAACCCAGTTAATTTCGGCTACACTGACTTTGCCACAAAGAATGAGCATTATGTTAATCACTATAGCATAAGGAACATCCTATATATTGTACTGACGGTTATAGTAGAGGAGCTCAGCGAGCCTATTGTGGACCTCCACCTTGTGACCTTTTGGGCACAATGAGCACCCAGCTAAATCCACTTCACTGCTCTCAGCTGTCACAAGGTGACTACATGACCTCCATTGGGCTCCCAGAGCCATATTATTATTATTTATTGTTTTATATAGCGCCATCAAATTCCATAGCGCTGTACAATGGGTATACATGACATAACAATTAGTATGTAACATAACAAATTGACTTACAGAGACAACAGTTGAGGAGGGCCCTGCTCAAACGAGCTTACAATTTAGAAGATCTCTCTCACTGGCCCATGATCCCCAGTGCTAAAAAAATGTGGGACAGCTCGGCAAGATAGTGCCTAAAATAGTGACTGTAAGGGGACAGTGGGAAGATATGCTATTCTGTGCTGCGGACTAGCCAATGCCCAGACTAACGGAACATTTTGCCATTTTATTTATTTTGGCTAATCCTTTCCTGTTTGCATGATAAAAATATATTCTTCTAATATCCATATAATAATGATAGTAAATAACCTTCAAGAGTGTCATGGTTACGTAAAGTATTAATGCAAACATACCTTTAGATTCTTGTTTCTCCACTTCCTTTAGACTTTCAACAAAGGCCAGCTGAGCTTCTGTGAGTGGCCAGCTTTTATACAATACGGTTGCTTGTATTATGTATTTGTGTGCCTGCATGGACACAGTTATAGGTATTATTAAATGTTATTTAACACATACAATAATTCAATATATATATATATATATATATATATATATATATACACACATCTACACTTATGAATATCAGCTTTCCCAGATTTTATTAAACTATAAGTATATAGTTATATACTAGTTATAGTATATAGTTTTGTTCATGAGTATCATTGAGAAAACAAGTGATGTTATCAATACCACACACCCTTCTTTACAATTCTATGAAACATAAGCAATCTGGTCATTAAAAAGAAGAAGGTCTCCTTTCTTTCAGTCAATGTGTGAAGACTGAATTATATTATGCCAATTCATTTCAAGGTTCATATTAGATTTCACAAGCCATTACTGTGTCAAGTCAGCTTCACAATCAGGGTGATGACAAATCAATAACAGGCATGAAAAACCTTTAACTTTAATTAACTACCTAATATTGTTTCTCCGGGAAATATGATAAAACAAGCTAAATGCTATTAAAATTGTGGAAATGCCAAACGAATGAAGTATCAGACAGGTCAGCTACAAGGTTCTAAGGTTCTAATACATCAATTAAAACTCATCTAACAATTTTGCAAAGGCAAACTCTTGAAAATGTACATATTTTTCCCCGCATAAGCTTTGTTAATAAATTTGATTTTTTTTAAGGAGCCATCATGCACAGTTTTAATTTTTAAGAATAGTCTGTACTATGGCTCTAAATCCTGGAAAAAGTACCATCCAACTTAAAAGGATTAATCCAAAGGCTATTGTAGAGTGTTTTACATACAAACACAATGGGTGCCTACAAAGACTTCAAAAGTTCCCTAAATGGAGAAGTAAATGCAAAGACAATTATAGAAAGCTAAGACAAAATAAATAAAAAAAACCAAGATGAGTGTATATTGAATAACTATAATTAAGCTGATTAAGTTTTAATCACAATGAAGTAACACAGATTGTAATTTTCCTGCTATGGCAGGAAAGTCTGTAAACCTATCAGCGCTCACTCCTCGTGTAACATTGCACTGGGCAAGCAAGACTTGTGCCAGCTGTGTGGGTTAACTTATTGATGTGAATGATGAGACAGGGCTGGACCAAGCACAGTATACCATGTTTGTGGTAATCATAGACCATTAGCGTCTAGCTGACTGCCAGTTAATGACCATGGAGGTGCTGGGAGGCTGAAGAAAATATAGAACTGTACTGATGTGTGTATGTATGGATACTGAAAAGTAATACGGAGTGCATCGGTAAAGGCAATGTATATTTAGTTGTATAGCTCACATTCTGCAGTGTAGTTATAACAACAATTTTGAATGATAAGTGTTGTATACTTTCTGAGTAAACATTGCAATTTTATGCCTATTAGGGAAGCAAGATTGACATCATGTAGTCAACTGGATATTTCATTGGTGCATGGTTATTTTACTACTAGAAGTTGAAAATGGGAAGTATGTCATGAATACTGCATTTTCTGGAACCCACACTGGATAAAGAAAGTACCTATAGCCAGGGCCGGACCTACCATGGAGCAGAGTGGGGCAATTGCCCCAGGCGGCACTTTTGAAGAGGCGGCACTTTGCCGCCCCAAGCGCCGAGTGGTTTTCGCTTACCAAGTTGTCAGTACCCTTTCGGCGTCCCTCACTCTCCTCTGCGAGCCCTCTAGCTCGGTCTCGGCTTGTAATGCTGAGCGCCAGAATATGATGTCATTTCCGGCGCTCAGCAGTAAAGCAGCGCGCACCGTGGCAGAGCAGGGAGACTCACCGCAGGACCGCTGAAAGGTAAGTGAAGTACAAGGGGGGGGGTTCAGGGTAGATAATAGGGAGGGAGGGAGAGGAAGGGTAGATAATGACCCCTGGCGTCGGCAGGGGGGGCGTCATTTTAAACTTAATATTAAATATATTGCAATCTTAACTGGATATGGATATCTGATGGATATGTAATGACAATACTGCTAGGAAGAAGGCAAAAGGTTTTGCAGATCTTTGCCCAAACTCCTTAGGAAAATACAGTGGGGAGGTGCATTGCAAGTAAGATTCCTATAATGTAAATTCAACCCTTAATATAAGCATTACAATGAACACTCACTGGCTGAGGTGATGGTGTTTTCTGTTCGATGCTTTCATTTTCTCCTGCGGGTGGAACATCTGATACGCTTCCTGGTCTTGCTGAAGTCTTGCTGTTTTTGTGACTTCCCGCAGAACTGTGTCTTCCTTTCTTTGGGCTGCTTACCAGTACCTGGCTTTTGGTCGCTGTAAACCATGTTCAAAATGATAATAGGCATTATTTAAAAATATAATAAACAGGGAAATCAAAGATGGTTAAAAAGGGTGAAGTTGGCTAAAAGTTGGGATGCTGAGAGCACACAATAAAATGGGCACTGAAGGTGTTGGAGACACTGAATGATTGCACTTGTGTTAGCTTTGCTCACAGCTGAATATGTGTATTCTAAGGAGCCTAACATGTATGTAAGATGCCGCTAATTGATTGACAGACAGATACATATAAGACAGCAGAAATAAAAAAAAATAGAAGCCATGGCTCTTTGTGGTATCTCCAGCTGTTACAGGACAAGCACATTGCATGTTTTTCTCAATTCCTTGTGTATTCTATTACTTATTTGAAGACCTGTTGATGTATATCCACAATCGTGTAATTTTAATGAGCCAAAAGCAAAGCAGGTTTCCAATGACAAGCAAAATTGTAATGGGGTCAAAAGGAAATAGTACTGAATAAGAACAAAATGGGGGGTGGGGGGGTGACTGCTGTAATGTGCAAAACAAACATTGGTCATATGTTCTCAAAAACATAAATCCAACTCTTATTTATTTTAACAATGTACAATTGGCCAAATAGATATGAAAATAAGAAATACTTACAATGAGAGCTTGATGGCCTTTCATTGGGTAAAAAACAGAAGGATGGAATGACTGCTTGACCTTTCCCAGTAGCGCTTCTAACTTCCTCATCATTATCTAGGATCTGGATCTTAATGAATGCATCAGCTTTAGAACTCTGTACTTGCACTGTAGCAATGTGGTCTGTGGCTGCTTTCACAGAGTACCTTCATCACAAAACCCAGAAAAAAAACACATCATTAGCGAGAGACCACTGTTTACACTGGCAAACTTCTCAGAGATCCCAAACATTTCATTTAATAGTAAAATACATCATGATAAGAAGTTTGTCTTATGTAATACAAAATACAATTATTAGGTTCACACGTAATAGCCCAATTTAGTGAAATTGCTAACAACTAAAGTAATTGGCTCAATTATTTTTTTTATATCATAACGGCTTTTGTTTATGTAATACGGAAATCCATTTATTAGCAGAAGGTTTGCTCATAACAGCCCGGTTCTGTAAAAAAATCCAAACAGTATATATGCCGTTTCTGAACAAGGATTATGATTAGGTATATAATGTTAGCATAGCTTAAAAAAAAACACTGGGAGCCTCTGTGCATAAACCAACTTAGGGACCCTTTCTGGGAAAGGAGGGCCCATGGGGAGAAGGAATTTTAAGCCATGGAGACAGGCACAGACCTTCTGAGACAGTTGTCACCTTGACTGCAAAGTGACTTAGGACTCCTTTGGACCCAGGCCTAATTAAATCTGTACATCCTGTAGTTTCTCCATAGACATGTGCCTGATGTATTTTGGAAGTCATTACCATGGATATCAAAGCATGCTGGTCATTTGTATAGACTAATAGAGCTACAGTAGTTGATGATTACAGATTTTCCAAGGACAATACTCTTGGAGAAGTAAAATACTCCATTCTGTAATGTAGTCATTTTGTTTGAGAAAAAAAAGACCACCAAGTTCAGCCTTGCCGTTGATCCAGAAGAAGGCAAAAAAGGGAGAAAAACCCTAGCAATGTGATTTCTCACTGGTTCTTAAGGTTTACCTGAAAATAAGATCCTTTTTGTTGGGAATGTAGTAATCTCTGATTTCTCTTATGGAAAAGGAGTTGTTTACAGCTTCACGAGAGAGTGCTGGAAGAGGGTTACAGTCACCAATTAGTCGAAGTCTCCACTTTCCAGATGGGACAGCAAATTCACCGGTATAGGCTTCTGCAATAAATGTATATCCCTTCTGGAAAATATAAACAGTAAATCAAAATATATATATGCTTCCTTCACAAGAAAGAGTAACAAAAGCAAATGTGTAATTTTATTATTAAGTATAATTTGGTACATTGTCAAAAGCTATACATAAGAGGTTAGGAAAAGCTACTGTCTCCAGACGTGTGGTGGAGATAAGGCGACTTTGGAGATATTGAGGTTAAGAATATCGGTCGCAGCTGGTTAAGTATCGGTCAAACATAATTTCCTACCTAAAGGATTTACTGCAGAGACTTGGTGATTGTGTTTGTGTTACCAAGAGAAGCATAAATAAATGTATGATTTCCATTATAGCAAACAGTTAAGATTTTTCCCATTTAGGGTCAGCTTCGGCAGTATAAAAACCACATTATTCCGTCAAAACTTCTTAAACATAATGATTAATTCCAGACACTTTTTCTCTGCGAGATTTGAAAAAAGATATTCTCCTAAACTGAAACCAATGATGCGATGCCCAAATGTCACACAACGGTTACAAGATGCATTTAATGAGATTGTGGACTGGAGATAAAAGACAACACTCCTACTCTTTTAACTGTATTGGACATCTACAGTCAGTGTTATAGGGTTTATTGCTATAGTAAAGTAATGGCAATCTACTCTGGCCAGGTTTTGGCAGGGATGTTAGGACTGGAGGCAGGGCTGTGGTGGGACTGGCTGCTTATCAAAACCCAAAGGCCACCTTGTGGCTCTCAGCTTCAGAGCACCATGAGGTGACCACATGGGAGCTGCAATGGAGGTCTGTGAGCTATTGATTTTATGGGTCCCTGGTTTGCTGTGGAGTTAAGATGACTCCTCCAACAGGCCCATGATCCCTACTTCCTACAGAAGCAGGACAGCGGGGTAGTCTCCAAAAATTGGACTGTCCAGTGAAAATTGGAATGTTTTGTGACTTTGGACTATGCTAAGCAATATCAGAGAATTAAAGCCTGCAGTGAAACTGCCAAAAGCAACTGTGCATTTTATCCTACTGCAGTTAATCACAACTCTGATTTTGAGTTTTGTTTGCCTTATGCATTCTCATTCTTCGATTGCCTTTACTGCTATGCCTCTGATGAGAATAGTATGCATTATATATGTATATACATATATATGTTGCGTATATCACAGAGCATACATTTTAAAATAGGCAGGAGAAGATAGGGCAGTCCATGATTTTTTATATTTACTGTTCGCTGCATACAATAGGAACTTGGAATTTCTATTGAATTTTTAATTTCTACTAAAAAATATAAAATAAAGATTTGCAAGAAATGTTATATACAGGCATTAACCATGTTCCTGATATAGAAACGTTAGCCGAATGGGGTTAGTTTCCTGTTTAAACTGCCAGGAGGAAAACTGAAAATGTAAGCACAAACTGAACTGCTTTATTTCACTGATATGACAGGCTTGGTCTGATATGACAGTGCTATAATGGTGTTACTATGTTAACACTTGATCCAACTTGAAAATAGCGTTGAAGCTATTCAGAGATATGTCAGAATTACAGAAATGTCAAAATGAATTACCGGTATTTACTAGACCGCTTCATAAAGGTTTATAATTCCTTTAAGTCCTGTAATTCTTTTTCCCCCTATGATTAAGTTCATTAACGTTCCATTTTTCTTTCTGTAACCTTATGGTTCTGTTTTCTCACTTCCAGAATTACATTATGTTCCGTATTACTCCACGGAAGATTTACCCAGGTTGGATTATAGGTCACATCTTTACGGTCTCCTTCTTTCTCTCTCTTATTCTTAATTTGAATCCAATATTAAAAGAATGTATTAATGGCACAAAGAAAAGCGTGTGCATTTTACATTTAAATTTATTGACGAAAATAAATATTGTCCCATTTTACCTAGCTATCAATGACAGTCATGGGTTTATATGAGGCTTAGTAAACAAGTATGTTAAAAGAAACGTCAACCCTAACCAAATAAACCACTTACTTTCAAACACATTTTTTTAGGAAATGCATGTATATATTTATAATATATATTTATGCTAAATTTGGTCTAGTTTTGTTATGATCCTTAGGATTCAGGTGTCCCGTCACGTACATGTCCTGGAGTCAGCGATCATAACATCATAAGATTAATGGTATTTTCATAATTTACAGCCGGTTATAGTTATATGAGAGCCACCGCTGAAACCCAATGCATACTGAATTGTTTGCAATTTTGGGAAGCTCTCTTCATTGTGGAAACCTATCTAGGAAATAATATGGAATAGAATAGTCACTCTTGCACACATGGTAATGTGTATTCGAAACCGTAATTAGTTTTTTTTTTATATAATGCTGAATTAAGATTCAAAGTTGAACTGTAAATATTACCTATGTGTTCCATTTTTGAAGTTTTATTACCTCGTTACACAAGTATCTGTGATTTCATGATTTCGTGAATGCAAATCTATAAGACATGAAGAACCAGCTTTCACAAATGTTCAGCATCCCACTAGATTCTTATGGGGATTGCTCCACTCGCTTTCTGTAGAAAACATACAGTAACTCCATATACTTTTCACATCTAGAGACCTTGGATGTCCTGAATGCGTAAGTGACTCTACCTCTTTTTCTATGATGGCTCGATGAAAAACAACATTTTAAAAGTCATACTGGATAATAAAAATAGTCACATGTGTGTAAAACTATTTTTAGAACTCGGTTATGGCAAATCAAGGTTAAGTTAATAGATTATAACAATAGTTCTCGGCACTTACCTTGTTCTTAGTGTAAATGTGTGGCGCGACTTTGTTGAAGACCCATGGAATTTCCTCTAGTGTATCATTATTTATGACGTGAAGAGCGCAGACTGGAAGAGTGGAGTATACCTTGGGCACTATGAGCATGTCTTCTGGCATGTGGAACACTTCTCTAAAAGAGTTAAAGAGTTATCTCAAAGCATAATTTAAAAATATTTCAGCAATCATTGATGTGTACATATGGCACCTTGCTTATACATTACTGAGTTGAAAAAACACAAATAAATGAATAAATGGTTCACTAAGATCATCATTGTGAAAAATGCCTAGGTGGGTTGGGTTGCAATTCACAAAGAGCCACTCAGCTATTCTCAAAATTTAATAAAAAGGAATCTTATTTAAATACCCACGCCTGCATCACAATATATAGAAGAACAGATGCAAAAACCTGGGTTTAAGGTTGCTTACTAATCAGAGAGCAACTAGCATGTTCTCTCCTTGCATTTGTAGTGGATGGCATAAGTGCTTACTGTTATTATTATTAGGGTTACCAAAAAGTATTGCCATCTTGTAAATGCAAATGCAAACCCTCTCGAAAGAAACATTTTGGTTGCACACTCTTGATTGCAGTAGAGTCAAGTAAGCAAACAGTTCCGTGTGTTAGAGGATCCATTTTATTTTGTATAAAAGGTAAATAACAACAGAGATATTAAAAATCACAGGGGAAAAATATTAACTACCGCCCACACCTCTTAGACCCTCAAGTAAGGATGAAGAGGTCTACGCATGCAGCCATTGAGTGCCAGGAGGTTGGACCCTCTTGGCACTCAAAAGGTGCCACCTGTGGGGAAAAAGTGCTTATTGTTGTCAACAAAGTCCCAAGCGTTTACCTTTCCTCCAATGAAAGCACAAAATGAATGTTACAAAAAGTCAGAACCTTAACAAAAAACCAAGATAGAAAAAATGTTTACTTAAATAAAATGCCTCCTCCGTCCACTCGGGCCAAATTTGAAGGCCATCAATGGTACATTGTCCGGTAAGGGAAAAAAACTTTTTTCGCAAGTTCCTCCTTTTGAATGTCTAATAGCATCCAAAGTGGGCTTGGATGGACCTCATCTCTGAATTCTGTAGGCGTTTATAGGTAGGGTAGGTATTATTTTAATGTACTTTTAATTAAAAAAAAACACATGACAGAGATGGAGAGGCAGACAGAGGCATAGGAATCGATTTGTGTCTTTACAAAGTGATAATGTTATTTTAACTACCCCGTACCACTAAGTAGGTGAGGAGGATATGGCTGGACCATTTAGTTAAGTGCTCTCCATCACCACTACACTCCCAGATAATACAGCCCATGAATTTTCATGTAAATTATTTATTTTCTAACTTTTCTCATTATTCAATGACAGTTTAAAAAAGTTGCAGACAAGAATATGTTATGTGCAATGAGACTTGCATCCTTTTATATCAGTGAATACACAAGGTGTTAGCATCCACGGGTCTGCAGTCTCAGTCGAGTAACCTTTAACCCGACTGACCACTTGGCCTATTAGTGAAGAAACCAATTATGCTCTCTTACTAGTTGCTATAGGAAGTTAAATATGTTGCTGGTAATTACCTGAAAACCACAAACCAAGAGTTAGAAGGATGATCGGAATAAGAAACCATATAATCGGCAAATGAAATCCTGTAGCGTTCATCTTCATAGCAGGCATACTCATGGGACGAAGGACTTTGTTTAAACAAATATCTAAAACAAAGAAATGGTTTGACTTATTCTTTTACTCTCATACATCCACTAAAGATGCAATATACGTGTTGCTTCAATGTTATATGTAAAACAAACACATTTTTGATTTTCTATTCTGCACCAGCCGTTTTGGAGAGATTTCCATAACATAATTTATAATAAACATAATCATATTAAATGTTCACCTCTGCAGGTTCTACACATGCTCTGTTTAGCTGCTTAATCTAAACAACACCTTCATCACCGGGCTGTTTTTTAATTTTGACATATTTGAAAACAGTATGTGGCACATGTGTTGTACAGCTTATCCCTAGAAACCAGCATGTTGATCTATTAAATTAGCATCAGTAGTTTTACCTTAACAATTTAATACCGTGCTGCTGAGCATTGGGTTCAAGCAAAGCCCATACTTTGTCCAAGGTAGCTTTAACTCGAGTGTTTTCTTTGGTACCTAAGAATCCAATAAAACATCATATATCCAATTTGTAAGTACAGATTATTATTCTTATTATTATCTTTTATTTATATAGTTATTTATATAACTCTTAATACAATACATATATTCAAGGTGTATGACAAGACAAGACTAAGACAAACTGATATATTAGGTGGAGAGAACTCTGCTCGCAAATTTACAGATTATATGCTGTACAGTAATGTTAAAATTGGCAAATTCCGGGGGGATTAAGGGTTATATTAAAGATGCTGTTTCCCTTAGACAAAACACTACTTGCACTCTCTAGCATGATCAAAAGAGCCTTTTCACTTTCTATGGCAAGGACCTATCAGACTATTTGCTATTATGTTCCTGGCAAAAAATATAAATGTGGCAAAATTTTACAATATTAAAGATTTATTTAAAGATTGGTAGAAGAATTGATTTAAAAATGCTGTATTTAAGAAAAGTAGGTAGAACAGTGATGGGAAATCACTAAATAACATTTAATTAAACGTCCCTACGTACATTTTAGGATCTGTCATATACCGGTATTTTAGGCTCAACACTACAACTCATGTAACTGAAAGTGGACAGCACTTGAATTGCAAAGTCAGTCAAATCTGAAGGATCTTGAAGCTATGTGGAAATGAGTATCACAACATCATGGGAAGATTAAAAACACTAAAGTGTGTAGTATATTGTTATAACAATGAACATACAAGATTGTACTTTAGACCATTCATTGGTTATGCTTTCATATTAATTTGCCCTCAACAGCCACCGCACTGCTGCACAGTCAACCTCACATCTTAAGTGAACAAGTGAAGAAGTTGCCATCCTATATAACTACCACACCTGGGAACCTCCCAAGTCTGGTGGAAAAGCACTGCTTCTCTTGTTCATTATAAGAGATGATGGAAGGGAGATATAAGTAGGTGAGTCAAGGAGGCAGGGCACAGGTAGGGAACATGAGTGGAGAGTGGGTGCACACAAACGTCGCTCCCCCACCTGGAGAATAAACATATGGAACAGGAGGTTCTCAGGCATGATGAGTACCAAATAGTCATGCATCAATAATTAATGTTGTTTTGGAAATGCTTAACAGTAGTTCTATAAGAACATCCAAAACCACACATTTCTAAGATACTGTGATTTAGTGAACACTAATATGAAATCCTGGGAAACATGCTTTCTAAAAATTGTCACGCCCAACCACAAAAGCAAATTCCACAAAATTAGATCAACAAGTCCAAGAAAAAAGGAAGTGAAGAACAACCATGTAAAATGGTTGCATGCATCTATCTTGTAATGTAGTCAATTGCATTTAACCATACTTGGAAACTTCTCAGGGTAGGCTACCAAGAACTCTCCATCTTCTGGGTGAATGGTTTTCTGAGGAGATGGGACTAGCCATCTATGGAGGCAATTCTGGCTGTGCAGGGGCTAGCTGTGTGTAGGTTCAGGCTAGCTACATGCAGGGATGGGACTAGTCCTAGAAAGTCTTACGAAGGCAGAGAGTAGGAGGGAGTAGTTGTGGCCAAACACCACTAACTTACCCACAGGAAGAGGAAAGGGACACCGACACTTTGGGGACAAACCCTGTGAGTTCCTCGATATGCTTATAATGTATTAAAACGAAACAGAAAAACAAACAAAAAAAAAAGAGTAGATGCTACACTCAAGACATTTACCTAAATGGCTTGACATCATCCTAAGCTAGAAAATACCGGTTTAGTAACTAGTTCAGTTTTGGATTCCAAATAATATGTGCTAATTAAAAGGCATCCACTAATACTAGGATTGTCACTTATGAAAATTAAACCTCCTCATTTGTGTAATTGCTATGAAGCCTTGATGTAGTTGACGTTTTACAAAAAAAATCTGTCAACATCTCATTATTAGGAGAGTTATGTAAAATTATGCAAGGTATATATATTTATATAATGAAAGATTTTAAGCACCAGCCTCATTACTAGAGAATTACTGAAGCTTAGAGCATGACACTTATAATTAGAAAAGTTGTCATCCCAGATGGTTACAAACACATTTGCTGCAGTTAAGACAATGCTTTTTAAAAATGTTTAAGTTTACCCATTGGAGCTGGAGTTTATAGTCTTTTAAGCATTTAGTTAGATGAAACATTGTAACTATAAACTCAAATATACAGGCAGCAAGACAACAAAAACAACATTGCCTATATGTTGTGTTAATATTTTTCAAATAGTTTTATATTCAAAATAGTTTTAATAATGCATTTCACCGTGAAGTGCATTACAACCCTACTTCTTGTTTTCTGTAACAGTTATATAGTATATTATAAAAAGTAATTGTTGCAATGCACACAACACCTGAGAAGGTTAACAGGCAGGTCTATTCACCAGAATGTGAGATGGCAAAAATGTGAAGGAGCCAATCATGTCATTGGAGGATGCAATACATCCTCTATCCACTTGGGGTCACTAGTGCACAGCAGTATACATACACACTTCCTCTATCCAGCAGCCATTCTAGAATTACTAAATTCACAAATGTAACTTTTTTGCCTCCATTTTTTATGTAAATCAAGCCTTTTTTTAATTTTTTTTTTGGATGGCTCCTTTTCTGAGGCTTTGCATGTGTTGACTTCAGTTGATGTTTTCATACTATCTCGGTAGGTGTACCTGTGTGATGTTTTTTTGCATGCCTATGCAGGAAGAAAATAGTCTCCCACCTCTAATACCTACCAGAAATCCTCATGTATTCTCAAACCCTGACAAGTAGCAGCTAAGCCCAGTTCAGCGAATACTAGATACTATATTTTCACTTGGAAATGATTTATTTAGCAAAAACATTTCTCATGGTTTTGCTGTTTTACATACCTATTACTGAATAACAATAGCCTAATTTAACTCCCAGTGGCAGAAATTTAGTCCTCTGCATTGAATTTTTTTTTCTTCAGTGTAAACTACTTTTAAACCATATTCTATTTATTTTTTATATTTCATTTTTGAAATTTGTTGTCATTGTTATTTTGTTTTCACTTACTATTTCTATTTTATGTTAGTTGCATTTTTGTATATCTTTATACTAATCCTTGATTTGTTTCCATTTTGTATCTTGTTATCATTATTTAGGCTGTATAAAGTTCTAGGTCACATGAGCACTTCTGGAATGTCCTGCATCGGTCTATTTGTCGCAAACACTGTCTAAATTGGGGGCAGATTTTTATGTTTTAGATATATACAGAATTGTTCTAGGATTTCGCCAATGCAATTATTGCCTATATTCATATAGAACTTTACTGCAGTATAAGGTGAACTTTTTTTTTTTTTGAGGTTTTCTTTGTGATGATACATTCATAATGTGTGGTTGAGATATGAGAATTTGTTTTTGCCTAAAAAGGGTGGTCTTCATCTTTGGAGGACAGTGATCCCCCATATCCAAGTACTATATTGCCACATGGGTTAGCGTTAGGATTCCTCATTAAGTATTTTTTCCCTAAGTGAGCGTTGCCAATGTAGAAATATATATTGTAAATCATTTTTTAATATCCTAAATAAACTGATATTGAAATGTTTTTAAAGAATGAACCTGGTGTTCTCGATGCTTGGCAACACTTTCTTATGTAAATCCCCTTCCAGCAAGCCTGAAGTTTTACAGCAGCAGTTTCTTCTAATCCCATAGGGCTTCTGTTTTGCCAGGAGCCAGGCCCTTCCGACTCTGCGTCAAAAATAACAAAGCTATTGTTTTTTTTTTTTTATGAAGTTTCCACTGTTAACAATGGTAATGATGTTCATAAAACAAGACTAAAATAATACATGTTCCTAGATATTACTTATTAGAATTAAGTCTAAATAATGTAACCTGTACCAATCAATTACATAAGAACAAAACAAAATAACACTAAAGGAAATGGTAATCTAGTGGTTGGTAATGAAGTCATCATAATGTTTGTTTTAACAGTTCTTATCTATGTCTTTTTACACCTGTTTGTATGCTATACAGAATTTTGATCCATTTAGAAAGGTCCCCCCTCTAAGGAAGGTACACACAATATAATATTGTGATACTGAGCAGCCATGGTAGCAACATATGACATCATACTCAGAGTACTGACATATTAAGAGACCTGCCACAAAGATCACAGGTCTCCTGGTCCCCACAATGTCCTAGGGTATGCAAGCAAGGATGGTACTGGTAGTTTGGGCTCATATTTACCATAATGAAAGCTCCATAGGCAGAATTTTGAAATGTAATCCCTGTTTAAAATGCTAGCCAATACATAGTTTTAAGTTATATCAAAAAAATAATCTCTGGAATAGCTACCAATTACTAATTATATATGGCTAAATACATAATCTAAATGTCACAAAAATTAAAAGAATGCTGACTGATGAGTTTTAAAAGTTAATTAAGTCTTTTCTTTTTTATTAAAAAACAGATTTTTTTTTTTTATCTAATATGTCCAAATACTTTCTATGTAAGGACCAGTGCCGTCTCAGGGAGTGCCCATCTACTTAACTGAATCTCAATTCTCAAATCTTGTTTTTGTTGTGTTAAAAAGTTTCATAGTCACCTGGCGTGAGATGAAGATTTGCTGGCAAAACAGAAGTGAAATCCAACGTGACGGCTCTGAATGCAAATATCAAGTCCTGTGTGACTTTGTTTCCCATCACTTCAGACATAAGGCTCCACAAAGCCACATTAAACGTCTGAAACAAGAAATAACCAAATCATTTCCAGAAACAAATAATCATAGATGTGCAAACATAACCAACATACTAATTATTGGCGGGCAGGTGTTACCTACCTGCTGGCCCAGAGATGGGGTACGCAATGGCATGACATTTTGTATGTGACACCTGTTACCAATCTATACTGCATCTCTCTTCGTTCTTCATATCTCTGGCCACTGCTATTGGGTATTTTTAATAAATATATTGACTTCATTTTATCTCTACGCTTATACGTTACAGTGCACACTTTAAATCTTTCAGAACGTTGACACAACGCTGACACAAGGAATTGACAGAAATGCCTTGAAGTAAAAATCCTATGAGAAAACTGGACATGCCTTGGAACCCAAAACAAGTCAGAGATCTAGATGGATTATAGCAGAGAAACAGCCGAAACAGGTGCTTTTTCTTTATAGTATCCGCTCTGCTTTTACTGAAACTATATATACAAATACTGTCATGATTTTAAATCAAACAATATATATATACATATATACATATATAAATTAGTCTATGAGATGACATTTCGAAGTGACTCGAAGCTTTTGTACAGTCATGTGCATATAAATGTATATATATATATATATATGTTACAGTGAAAGACCGAAATCTGTAGAATGTTGACATTCACCGGTGAATGTCAACATTCACATAGTCGCTTGGTGTATGTCCGAAATATTTGCTAAATACCCTTATTTCTTACTTACACCGGCCAATGTCGACATTCACCAAGTACTAATGGTGAATGTCGGAGATTTATATTTTCTTCTCCGTATTTCAGTGGCGATAAAATATCACAAGGGTGACGTAACTTTTTCGCCTCTCTTTCCGAGAGGAGTGACCAAGAACTTAAAACAAACAGCACATTTCCAATAAGAAAAGAAAATATAATATTAATAATAAAAGGATTCAATTATGTGATTAGAAACTTATTTATTGCAACAACTTAAACTATTATGACATTTTGAATTACACAGAAGTCCCTTGCTTTTGCAACTGCATTTATTTGTGGAACACTTCCTTTTGCAATGACAGCGTGTATAGCCTTGCCCGCCGCTTCTCGAATTAGCTGCAGCTGCTTCTCTCAGCCCTCGGCTCCTCTCTTTTTGACCTCCACCAGAGCATATCTGTGATTGTCGACATACACCGGTGAGGGTCCGAATGTAATATAATGAAATGAAATATTCCATCTTTCACCGACGTATTTGGTATGTGTTGACATTCACCGGTGAAAGTCGACATTCACCAATTTTGGTCTTTCACGGTAACATATATATACATATGCACACGACTGTTCAAAAGTTTCGGGTCACTTAGAAATGTCATCTCATCGACTAATTCAACATAATCAAAATTACCCTGTTTACAGTACCTTAAAATGACTCGCCCGTTCTTTATGTGGAGAATGTGCCGATTCCAACTCTCGAAGTGCTCTTGGAAGCTCCTTTTCAGAGTTAAAGCTAGTCATTACTTTCCCAATGGCTTTAATAATGGCTGTAGCTTTTTCCAGGAAGCGAAAACTCTCCTTTAAATTTAAATAGAGTAATTAGATGGTGACAAAGTGTGGCTAGGAGGAAGCTTTAATGTTCTAATTAATGTATAACAATATAATGTGTGTTTATGACATGGGTTCCTGACTCTTAATTTACACCTAAAACTTTACATGCATGCTATTCTGTACCTGTATAAAATACCCTAGGGGCCTTATAATAGGAAAAAAAGTAAAACCTTTGTTATGTTTTGAAGTACCTCATTCTATAGGACAAAAGTAAAGAATTCCATACAAGTATTTTTATAATAATATGTGCAAACAGGGAAAAGAAAAAATGTCGGTGCGCTAAGCTAGTCACGCAGACAGTTTTTGTTTCTTGTATACATTGTACAGCCAATACACTGTTTCTTGCTGCATGCTTACACCTGTTTGGTAGGCCTCGTATTACACATTTGTATTATTTGAGCCTGTGACTAGCCTAGCGCACCGACATTTCTTCTTTTCCCTGTTTGCACATATTTGAGGTTGTTGGCTCCTCATCAGTCTGGTTGCAGCTTGCTGTCCAGGGGTTAATTGGGAGGAGGTTTAATTGCACCTCCCCCAACACATTAATAAGGTTTTGGTAGCAGTATAAACTGCTTTGTGTGTCCACTATGTAGGAGGTGAGAGTAGGTTCTCACCCTATTGAGAGTGTGCCTTGACGTGGCGGGTGAGCTTAATTATGCTTTGGCCAATTCATATAACCAAAACCTCTCATTTATATTATGTTTATATATTTGTTGCCAACTTTATTAGGGTAAGAAGCGCAGACAGTTTTTGTTTTTTTTAATAATATGTGTCTAAATTATTTTTAGATATCCTAAGATCAAGTCTCAGTCCTATACTTGCAATCATGTCAAAGAGATCTTGACAAACGCCATCGTAATTTAAAAGGTAATCGGCTCATTAACGGGCATTATTTACTTGCCCGACACTGTGAAATATTTATTTTATTACTTTCTATCCGTTTCGAAGACAGTGAAATAAAGCAAGGGTTATACAAATTGAGAACAGTGACCTAGTATTTTTGTAGTTTCCATGGGAACGTGTACCTTGTCGAGATATGGCATAACAGTTTCTTCATCACCAAAGACAAATGGCTCTGTACTACACAGGTGGATATGGTGCCCTAAGGGTGAACTTGCAGTGAAGCGTAAGACATGGCGCCTGCAATGAAGTCAAATAAAAATGTTACCTAATAAACCCATCCCGAATGTTATCAAGCTCAATTTCATGCTTTTCAGATGAGGGTCTGTTGGTCAAAAACAACAAGGCCAACTATGTGTATTTTTTATGTGACATCAATGGAGGCATTGATAGGATGTTGCCATAGTAACTGAAAAAAGCTTCCAAAAAGTATCTATGTTGTTTTTATGTGAATAAAACGTCAAATGGAAGAATAAAACGGTAGGTTTAGATGCTTAGTATAAAAGAGTATAAAGAATTAATTAAATTAATCACATAATGCATGTTAAAGTACTTTGTAAGATAAAATCTAAACTATCTACCTTTATCAATGCAATCTTAATTTTAACATAAATTATAGTGTTTTTAAAATAATTAGACACACTACTAATAATCACACAATAGGAAGGAGTGGGCATGAAGATCAGTCGGAGTTGAGTATAGAGTATCTTCGTCATATTCCTTAGTCTTTACATAAGGCTGACATTGTGTGTTCCTTCTTCTAACTGTTGTCAACACCACATACTGTTAAAAATGACATCATTCATGCCATTTCTGACACTAACCCAGGGGGTAGGTTTATTATAGATGCTTTGGTTACAAAAGTGTGTATTTTTAACACAACTGGGCCAGTAAGTAGACTTTTCCAAGAGAAATCCTCAGCGATGAGGACTCCTTTCTGTAAACTTGCTTCTTCCTTGAACGTGACTGCAAAAAAAGAAACAAAAATAACACAAAACGTAGAAACTGTAAATAAAATGTTTTTTTAACAGATGTATGCCATATAATCCAATGTTTTTTCACTCATTGTCATCATTCATAAAAGTTTTTGAACTTACAAGGAGAATCTCCCCAGCGTACCAGTGCCGAAAAGCTAACTAAAATTTCTGTAGGCTTTAAATTGTCCACGTGTAAGAAATATGATCCACAATCATCTGTTCCCTGCAAAAAAAAAGAAAACATCAAATAAAGCTCAATCTCTTACTATATACACAAATATATTAAAAAAAAGGAACAAAATACCCAACTTTTGATCCAGCCAAAAATCCAAATGAGAGTAGTCAAAGGCAATGAGATTTTTACCATGATCAACATTATCCATGCTAAAATTAAATGACCTTAATGCTAGAGTTGGCTAGCGGTGGGTTTTCACACAAATAGACACTGCTGGACACAAGATGCATTCCGACAAACGCATCAAGGGCAGAGGGAAACATCACAAACCTATAGAGAAGATCCTGATAAATCATTTATGCAGTTAGAAGCCAAAAAAATTATAGTTTTAAGGTTACATGCAGCTACTGGAGTGTACCTTCTGAATCTATCAAAACCGATTTAATTTGGCAGAGCACTCCCCATCTTAATTGACATTTCCTCCATCTAATTTGGCAATGAAAAGATGCTCAGACAGGTTTTTGCATTGTACTTATATATACTTGGTAAGAAGCATTCCTATAAACTGTCAATGTAAGCGTTGCACTTCAAGTAATAAAAATGTGAACGGAAGAAGAAAAGGAAACAAAGGGTAGTTCCCCTTTAACAAGATTGTATCTATTAGTGCAATTCCCTTTTTTTCACATGTATTTACACCGACCGTATTGCAAGATTTTCATTGGAATTTATATACAATCTTGTTAAAAGGAAATTCCTCTTTTTTGCTTTTCTTCTTCCTCGTCCTTTCATTGAATTCACATATTTATTGGTTGCACAACACTAATATTCGCTGATTTACAAATCTGTTCCTAGACACCGTGCGGGTTGTGTCATAGTGTTTGCAGCACCTATAAAATTGATTAATCTCTGGTTTGCACACATTATATGTGCTTATTCACACTAATTTACATGTCATTTGTATAAGCTGCACATAGACAGAATGCAGTATAATGTATACTGTAAGGAAGATGTTACTGTTGATTTGTGCTAGCTATGAATCTGACATGGTTACTTGTGGAGGAAAGCATTCTATGGAATAACGGGCAGACTTTCAGTAACAGCAGATGTAGGTTATCACACCATTCTCTGGCGTTAATTGCTGCTAACTTTGGAGGCAATCCAAGGGAAACTGTAGGAATGAACTGCTAGGTGTCACTGATCCTGCAACAGTTTAATAAAAACAGTATTAATGTATTCCAAACCACAATGGCTGTATCATTCAGTGTGTGCACCTGAATAACTTCACAAATAAGATTAGGTTATTTAGCCAAAGTCACAGGGCCAGCTGAGGATGAGGCCAGTGGCCACTAAACGATGTATGTGGATACGCTCTCTTACATTCTCGCAGCGCGTGGTTGCGTGTATCGAGATGGAGGCTGCGCAATTAAAGATGGGATCTACCACTTGAGTATGGCAGTAAAGATCAGTGTGGAATGGCATCAGCGGTCTTCCCGGCGGCATTTGTCTAGTTTGCCAAATGACCAGTCCAGGTCAGCATAGCCTGATGATCCCTCCGTCCCTGACATTTTATATGCTCAATGCTCCATGTACATACAGACATCAGGGGGTGGGCCGTACAGCTATGACTATGACTGTAGAGGGGTAGGAGCACTGCAACTCTGGAGCGGCACCCTCTCTTAAGCGTTTTTCATTTTTTCCCCTACAGATTAACACAGGCTTATTAACGTATTTTTTTTAATATGCATTTATCTGTGGGGCTGTATAGGGAACTTGGCTGCCCCTTTAAAATTCTAATCTAGAAGAATTTGGAGAGATTCAAAACCATACAGGTAACAGGGAATACGTCCCCACTCTAATGTAAATAATTAATTGCATGAAAGGTTTCTGTTAACATAAAAGATGGAATGCAGAAGGTCAAAACTGTGACAAACTCTCAAGAGAAACATTATTTTGTTTCTTATTTCCATCACCCAATATGTCCTTCATCACCTTGAATCAATAATTTATACGAATAAGTTATTTATAGAGCTTTCATGCTTTGCCATTGTATTTACTCAAGAACTTTAAAAGAACTTCTTCACAATACATTGTAAAGTTACTGAAGAACACACATTGGTCATGTGTGACTTTGTCCATGATGAATAGAATTTAAATATTACATTTAGGACACAACTATACTATTTTTAAATCTCTGAAAATGTACCCAAAACATCCTTAACATAATTCACTCAAATAGATGTATAAAGCAATGTATTTTTTTTAAGTCATTGATGTTCCTAGAACAACTGCTTGCTTACTACATTTTTTTTTTGTATTATTTAAAAAAGTGAAAAAAAAGAAAAATAGAAAACAGTAAGGAGAGGACAAGGTTTTTAGCTTTATATACATGCACATTCTCCTAGAGGTTCCGGTTTTATTTATATGTTTATCTTCATGATCAGCATGTTATGGTCTGATCAAGTTATTTTTTTACATGAATTTTTTCCACTAAAGCTTTGTTTCCTAATATTAAGTTGATTGTTGAGTAAGAACAGAAAGATTTGGAGAAATAGTACAACATTTTCTTTTTGGGATCATAAATTCTCCATATATCATATAGTAGTAATTTGTTCTATTAAGCTTTGAAAAGAAGCTGACATATTTTTATCTCACCCTTTAGTATACCTCAATAATTAATATTTATATTGTTTATTTTCTTTAACTTTATAGATCATTTTTTTGAGGAAAGCCACTGGAGGGTGGTTAGGATCACAAATTAGAATAATATATCATTAATATCCTAATATAGCAGTAGGATCAATTTCTTGAAATGTAATCATTACATTGACATTATGCATAATTATCTCTTCACCTCTTTTTTTATTACATACATACACTTACAAATCATGTATTTACCTGAATCTAAACTGGTTGCTTGTTTAACCCCTTAAGGACAATGGGCGGTCCCTAAACCCATTGGAAACAATGCATTTTGGGCCCGTACATGTACGGGCTTTGTCATTAAGGGGTTAAAAGAAGAAAATAAATAAAATAATACACAACAGTAGTGGTTTGAGTAGTTGTCGATAAATTGTAACTAATGTGCTTTGTGTAACATATGTAATATATACAGTGTTGTAATGTATCACTTTTTTTTTACCACCCATATGTCCATATGCTGTGGTGTGGAAGTTTCTTATAGTGGATATAACTTGGAATAGATTGTCACCAAAGAAACCTGATATTAATAAATTGGCTATTGGTGCCTTGAATAAGTGTCAGCAATGCCCATCGTATAATGTGGCTCAAAAAGATAAAAGTAAATGCTTTTTATATAATTTTTTGGATGTTAGGAGATAACTTATAATGCTTTTACCGTATGGCTTTCTTTTCTTCCTGACTTGACAGGAATATTCCAATTTGGGACTTGGATCCCGGCCTCCTCATCCTGCACAGGTAAAGAGGTGGCCTGGCCTTGCCAACATATTCTGGCCTGGGCCTAGTCAGCAGATTGCCGTCATGGCAGCACCAAAAGGTAAATACATCAGTGCCTGGCACATTATGTAGCATTCAGTAGATACGGGTACATCATCATATATGGGTACATCATATCTCCTGAAAATTGTCCTTCCTGTTTAGCAGTTTCTGGACAAACAATTCATTTTCATTATTCAATAACATGTCCCTGAAGTTGTCCCAGTAGAACTCTACCTGCCCGCTTTTTAATCGAGCAAGTGTTATTCTCCTCACACTCTGTGATATATTGTCTACACATACCTTTTACTGAACCAATTTTCTCTTCTTGTGTTCCTCATAAAATAAGGAATGTGTATGCATTATAAATAAATCTGCTAGCAAAGGTAGTAGCAGACAGATTCAGTATGTGGACTGGTGAAATAGGCAAGGTAGGAAAACAGATGTAAGGGTCCTATACAACATACATGTAGAACAATTACCTATTTTAATAATGACAAAATTAAAAAACACAAAGCTTTACCTTGAAATCTGATTTCTGGAATGTATAAGGATAGGTATTTGACTTGTGGAAGACATACAGTGTCCTGCGTGAGAGAATGAATTGTGATATTATTAATTTAGTAATGTCAAAATCAGAATGGATACTGTTTGATTTAATATCTAAAACATTAATCACGTTAAAGTACTTATGACCCTCTTGATTAAACACATAATTAACCGGTGCCGTGTTTATGGGGCATATAAATGATTTAGTCGGTGTGCATGGAGGTGTGTGTATTGAGCCATTTCATTTTAGAACCCAGTTTGTTCCAGAATTAAATCCCCGTATGACTGAATGTTAGGACAATTCATGCAAACATCTCACATGATCTGACCAGTGTGTGTTAATATGTTCCTTCTCTTAATATAACTTGCATTCTAGTACATATATATTATATTCCCTTCTTCAAACAGAAAAAAACACCTAAATGCAGACAGGCAGTTGTGAACAGTTAAACTATAAAAAGTAGAAGACGCAACCAATATCTGAACATGATCAGCAGAGAACTGACAAAGGTTAATAGCTTGCTCTGTGAGATGGTTCCCATTCAAACAGGTGACAGATCACATAAACCATAAGCCACACATCTTTCAGAGTTACTTTAGGGGAGTACAGTTTGTGTCTCTCTGGACATTAGTATTTCATATCTTGATCACCCTTCACTTTAACTGAGATGACAGGGGAAGAGAGATACGCAATTCATAAAAAAGCCATATGTAACTTTACTTACTGAAAGCATTTGCAAAAGTCTGCAAAGTCCATCCATGTTTCTTTCGAGACTGGCTTCATTTCTGATGTTCCTCGGTCCGGATGTATTAATGCAGGGTGAGTAGACTGAGCAGAAACATCTGTTGGCTGACCATCAAGTGCATTTGCTAAGGGGCCCTCTAGAATGACATTACATTAAAATCACTATGCATCCGAAAACACCAAAAACGTCCAAGCACTTTTTTCTAGCCTCTTGTCACAGCATACCCAATTTCACTGATGCATGGCTTTTACCCATGGGGTATACCGCCAGTACAAACAGTCCTGGAATATATTGGAAAACAAGTATGTTCTGTTTTTTTTTCTCACAGGGACTGTAGAAGTTACTAAAATCATTAGTTTCAAGATTGATGTGAAAAAATGTAAATTTTACCTGTCATTTTTGTTGATTCAGGTATACCTTGATCTTGAATGATGGGGCTTGTCTATACGTATACAAAGGCAAAATGGTTAGCCTATGAACCCTGTCGCAACTCACAAGTCTAAAGCACCAATAATAACAATAGTATTGCATTAATCATTAAGACCTTTTCTTGTCATATAGATACCTGAATATAAGACAAAACCAAGAACCGAATAAGATTTAATGTTTTTACGGACTAGATGGGCCCAATAGTTTTCTCTGCTGTAATATTCTAAGCGTCTATGTTTTTCACGATATCACTAATGCTTAGTATCTGCACTACAGATTTTTATCTTAACTGGTAACAAAACTTACAAATGAAAAAACGCCAAATGGGAAACCAGATAATTGAGTGGGATCAGCTGTTGATCTTTTCTTTTTTTAGTAGTTTACCCAAAACAGCAAGTGAAAAGCATCCAATATTCCAAATAATGTAAAATATGTGAATGTGGATACAATGTGATGTATAGGGTGGGGTATTATAAATATGAAAACTACACAATATATTATGTCTAAAACGAACCCTCTCTAACCTACGCAAACAAATCTCAATTACTCAAACCTATGACAGAAGAAACCCAGAAGTATAACTGAAAGAACTCATCATCAGAGTACGTAAAATGAAGGTTGACCACTGTGATTAGACACCGAGCATGTGGACACGTGATTTGTTAATAATAGTGATCATATGGCCAGAGACAGTATTATTGCTCCCTACTGGAAACCCTAGGTTGCGAGGTAGTCCTCTGCACTAAGAACCAGCTGGCAGTGACATGGACAGAAGTGGGATGCTTTTTTAAAGGCATGGTGTTGTATGATGGATTTAACATAACCCAAGAATCAGGACGGCATGGAACTTTCATTAAAGGGAGATCAATATGTAAGGCGTTGTCTTGTTAAAGGTCTTGGTCTTTTTATAGTGTAGTAATTCTAACAGTAAACTGCCTTAATATTTCAGCTACTTAAGTGATACAAACTAGTGTTGTAAGAAGAACCTCTGAGGATTTTAAGAAAAGAATATTACTTATCAGTGGCATTTATTTAACATTGAAAAGAAAAAATGTCGGTGCGCTAAGCTAGTCTCAGGCTCAAATAATACAAATGTGTAATACGAGGCCTACCAAACAGGGTGTAAGCATGCTGCAAAAACAGTGTATTGGCTGTACAATGTATACAAAAAACAAAAACCGTCTGCGCTTCTTACCCTAATAAAGTCGGCAACAAATATATAAACATAACATAAATGAGAGGTTTTGGTTACATGAATTGGCCAAACCATAATTAAGCTCACCCGCCACGTCAAGGCACACTCTCAATAGGGTGAGAACCTACTCTCACCTCCTACATAGTGGGCACACAAAGCAGTTTATACTGCTACCAAAACCTTATTAATGTGTTGGGGGAGGTGCAATTAAACCTCCTCCCTATTAAGTTTTTGTTTCTTGTATTTATTTAACAATGGCTACTGAATCCTGTCCAGCTGTTGTCCATGTTAGTAAACCCCACAAAGCATACTGAAGCAGATGATATAACCGAACCAAACAGGCCGGCATCTATGTTTCTCAATTCTTTTCCAATCAAGTATCTCTAGTAACTACTTCTGCCAACCGAGTACTTACTATCTAACTGCTCTTTAAAAGGACAGTTTAGCCTCCAAAATGTGTTTTTAATGCTTATTTCGCATTGGGCACCAATCCATTTTATTGTATGCAAATTGGTGCATGTACTCATGGGCAGCAGTTTTACAAGATATAACATGACTGACCAGACCTGACTAAAGTTGCTTGTGAATAAAAGACTTCCATTTACACCAACAAAGAATGCAATGAATACTTAAGTCTGGTTCCTGCACATTCTCTATAGCTGTACCATTGTAGGCAAGTGGCGTATGCTAGCTGAGTGCTGCGTTCAGCTGCTACCACGCCACTAGATTTTATTATTAGCTTCCATAAGAGTGATACAGTAGTATACTTAACTTAAAATCCATGTAGGGCTGGAATGTTTCTTTAATAGATGCCCCATTGTAGTTTTGTTCTACAGAATAACAGTAACTCAAACTAAATGGGTATGGAAGTATCAATGAACCCATCAACATTAACCCAAGAGTTGCTTATATGCATGCCAATGTTTGGCAAATTAAAATAGGCTACACCTTACATTTATAGTATAGGAAAAAAATCTATAGAGTCAGTCTAGTAAGTGTATAATATTTACTCTGATGCTTTAACGTTTGGTTGAATTACCATGTAAATTGTCAGCTCTAATAAAAAGGTATATTTTTTATACTTCTTTATAAGGTGTTGAACTTAATGGACTTTATGTCTTTTTTTTAACCTACTTATGCTAGACTGTAAGATTGCGAGCAGAGCAGTCTTAACCTTATGTATCAGTTTATATTAGTCTGTCAACTAATAAATGAATAAAATAGTAGGATAAACAATTAATGCTGTGTTTATTTCCTGAAGTAAAGATATAAATAGCTAAGACATATTCCTGTCATATAGAATTTGATATGCTCTGGAGAATCTGCATTATTAATTACCAAATAATTCAACCTGTAGTGGCGTAATCATTCGGATGAGGAAATGAACAATTTGAGGCTGATGTTCCTATAGCTCATGTTTAATTAATGTAAGACACAATGAAGAGGCAAAAGATGCTTGTCGTTTTCGAAATGAACTGTCACCACATATGAATCACAAATTTGATATGGCACATGAGTCATCTCCAATTCCGTCAGGAACCAAGAGATAAAGTAAACATTTGCATTTTCAAGATATAAGAAAATTATATCATCTGCAGACTAACAAGACATTAAAATTATGTTTTGTCAAAAGAAAATGCCTTACAAAGTGACACCTCAGAGTCACAGCTCCAGCTGAACACCTTCAGTCCAAACTGGGAAATTTAAGTTGACTAAGCACGTTACAACACCTTAAGATCTCTCAAGTCTTTATTAATCCAACTTGTTAGGCTTACTCTTCATATGCCACTACTGATTACTAAGGTACTAACAAAGATTTTTACGGCACAAACTGGTAGATGAATTCAAGATGTTCTCCCGTCACCTTAGGAGCAAAAATGCCCAAGGGAATCCCTGTTGACGTCAATGAAGACTTAAATCAGTAAGACTTTGTAAATTCGCTGCTTAGACCGTGACCGCAGTGACCATCCTTAATTAGAATGCACTTTTCTTAAATCAGGACAGCAATGGAAAGCTCTGGTACAAAATTGAAATAACAAAGATTTGAAAAAAATCAATTAAGGGAATTATTAAATCAATGGTTATGCATCTCTAGCGTCACTGTTTTACTTCAAAGACAGTGCGTCAAATAAATTAGACTCCCATTTAAATCAATATTATATTGCTTACGTAGTAGAATGGGTCATTGTGTATTGTATAACATATGTCCAATGACAAACTTCAGATAGAAGAAGGATATATAGGATAAAAAGTCATTGATTACATAATCCTTCAAAAATACAGAACTATTAGGCTGATATAATGATGTAAAGCCATCAATGCTAAGCAGTTGGTATGCCTAAAACAAAACAAACCAACAAAAAGATATCAAACAAGGTAGCACTAAACCAAGGCAAAACAATTAAATACAGTGTTAATTTCTGTCTGTCAACTATATAAATACTATATAAATACAGATTCATGCACAAGCAGTAAATGTTCGTTTGGGATTGTGTCTATTGAAAGATTGAAAGGTGATCTTATCACTGCAGTAATTAATCTTACCCGGACTGGCCAGACTGGACAGACCCTGCAAATGCTGGCCAACAGAGCCACGCACTCACACGCTCTGCCACTCCACAAAAGTTTTTCCACATAAAGTTTCCAAAGAAGATTTCTGCTACACAAAGGGGTTCCCAACATCATTCCACTTTTCAGAGTCAACAAAGGAAAACTTTGTCTTCTAGATACTATGCCAGCAGAAATAGTCACTGTCTATAAACGCCCAAAGACAACTAGAAACTTGTAACTTGTCCGGGGTCACTTGGCAAGTGAGGTTGCCATTCCCACAGCTGAGAATTTCCCAGGAAATCCCACCCTACGCTTTCCCTCTTCTGGTGGAGTGGCTTCTCAAGGGAGTACTCATATTGATACGACAAACAACCACAGAATATCTTTCATAAGACTTAAATGGGAATTGTCAAGGTGCTGGTGATAGGTTACCACTGTATCTGCTCAGTAGAAGTGATAAAATTTAAAACTCAACCACCAGATGGGAATACGTTTTAACAGGAGCCAAACATAAATATTAAACAGACACATCTAATTGATTCATTTAAATCAGTATCATTGGCCATCAGAGGTAATAAATTAAGGACTATCAATCAAAGCATAGAAGGCAAGAACAAACAGAATGGGGTTGCTGATTAAAAGTCATTGTTTACTTTTTACAAGAATACTTGGATTATCTTTCATAAATGTACATGAGTCCATAAATCATAAATGAACGCCTACGATTGTGAATAAAATTGATATGACCTTGGCCTGGGAAGGCCAATGACTAATTTTGGTTGAGATGTCACCCCACTGCCACATTAGACATAATAGTGAACACTGGCCATTTATTACATCAATTCATTTCTCTTACATGTTAGTTACCATTCAACGATATGAAATATATGGAAATATGGCATATGATTAGGATTTCCATGTAAAATGTCTAGCCACATTGATGAATTACAATAAAGACACACGATCATAAGGACTAAGCAGATTTTGGACTACCCATATTGTACAGTTCATATATAAAACTAATAAATTGTATTGACAGCCTACAAGAACACCTTAAAAAATGTATATCATTTGGGTTTGATTTAACAGTTTATTACAACTTATCAAGGCTGTTACAGCCTATTTCACAGCTATATTCAAAAAATGTTGCGGCTGTTCAGCCGATTCGTCACGGCCGTTTTCAACCAAAATGTCAAGTTGCAGCACTCTTCAGCCGATACGTTGCGGCTATTCTAGCCAGGAAATTTAATTAAAAGCGTCGCAGCTACTTTCATCCGGTACGTCGCAGTTATTTTCAGCCGGTGCGTCACTGCTGATTCCCGCCGATATATCGCGGCTGTTAAGCCAATATAGTGCGGCTATCCTCAGCCGGTACGTTACGGCTGTATAAGCCGATATAAAGTGGCTGTTTTTCGGCTGCTCCGTTACGGGTGACGGCTAGCGACGGCTAACGGCAGCTGACGGCAATAAGCCGGCACGTTGCGGCTGATTCCAGCCGAAGATTCCCGGCTATATAAGCCGATATAAAGTGGGTATTTTCGGCCGCTCCGTTACGGCTGACGGCTGGCGGCGGCTGACAGCAGTAAGCGGTAGTGAGTGGTGGCGGCTGACGGCAGCAACAGAAAGAACGGCCGACAAAAACGGCCGAATAAAGCCGCTCAGGTGCAGATCAGGTCCCGGCGAGATTCAACCCCCCTCACTCCCGGAGCATCACGTCGTGCGTCCTCACGTCATGGCTCCTCCCCCATCTCCATCTCAGTTTAGAAGGAAAAAGGAAACAGAGAAGGAAGGAAGAAAAAGAAAGGAAAAAAAAAAAAAAAAAAAAAAAAAAAAAGAAGAAAAATATATATATATATAAAATCTGAGCTGACACTTTGAGGTTATGAAGATATGTGAGTAAAACAGAAATCTTAAAACTGATAATTGTTTGCATTAATATATGGACTCTAATCTTTTTGGTGATTGAGATTTAAGATGATTTTGAAGTAGATAATTAATTTAGATTGACTGAAGTCTTTGAAGTACGACCTTGTTGGAAGGAATTGGCTGCTTATAACGGGCTAAAAAAAGAGTGTACATAATTCATGGGAGGTATCTGTTTTGAGTATCTTATTAACGCTCAATGACAACTCGTAAGATGCAAGAAATGAGGAAAGATAAGAGAGCCGCTAAAGATAAAGAACAAGAAGTAAAAAAAAAGAAAGAACATAATGCTTCAACCTTCTTTTCTCCAGTTGCTTCAAGAGATTTCTCTAATTTATCAGGAAGCCCTAATGTTTGGAGTAATGAAACAAATAAATCAGACCTATTAAACATGGAGGATGTACAGCTGGATTCCTCAGGAGGTGCAAGCCACCTACATATTACCGCTGATCAAATGAATAAGAGCTTGGCCCAGCTGTTGGATCAATTAAAACTAGAGATTCAAAACAATACGAAAGAAATAAAGAAAGATATTAATTTGTTGGGTGAAAGAGTGACCAAACTAGAGGAAAAGATTGTTACAACATTATCTCAGACAAATAAAAATAAAGAGGCCATAGAGACTCTAGAGCATAGAATGGTCTACTTGGAAGAAAAAATATCAATATATGAAGATAATTCAAGACGTAAGAATCTTAGGATCAGGAATGTTCCAGAAGAGATACCATTGGGAAATATAGAAGATTATTTGATCGAGTTTTTTGAAAGTATGGGTTTAATATTTGAAAGAAAAGATCAAATTTTTGAAAGAATTTATCGTTTATCGAAGCCAAAATCCTCTGTATCTTCAGCTCCAAGAGATGTAATAGTATCATTTCAGTTTCTTAAGAATAAAGATATGGTCTTAAAAACATCTTTTTCCAACCAAGCGAGAATAGAAAAATTTAATAAGTTGATGATATTTCCAGACTTATCAGTGTATACTCGTAAAAAGAGGAAGGAATTCTCTACAATTACTCAAGAACTGAGAGACTATAATATCTCCTACAGATGGGGTTTTCCGGTGAGCCTTATAATTTTCAAAGACAATTCCAGATGGATATGCAAAACTCCTGATGAAGCTAAAAGACAATTGGAACAGCTAAAAACAAAAAGAGTTGGTGCTGTGTAATAATTATTGGGTATTCAAGATTAACTCTATACCATTAATAGAAAGATATTTTTTTGGTTCGTCTGTATATCATAGAGGTATAAATGAGAAATGAGTTTATAGGAATATGGTCTGAAGATAAGAAGAAGATTGTGGTGTTTTTTTTTTTTTTTTTTTTTTTTTCTTCTTTGTCTTACACTATAAATTTTATATATATTCACTGATTATCCTTGGATGATATATTCATTCCTTGGAATTTTGTTAAATATGACATATTTGGATATTAGGTTATTATGCAACACATAAACACAAATCACATATTTACAGCCCTAAGGAAGGGATTTGTATAAAGAATTTTTTTTTTTTTTTTTTTTTTTTCACATATTCACTGACCTTTTTTGCATGATATATTCATACTTTGAGATTTTGCTAAATACGACGCATTTAGTTATTAGGGTATTAGGCATAAACACAATTCACATATTCAAGATATCCCTAATGCAGGGATTTGTACAATTATTTATTTATTTATTTATTTATTTATTTTTTTTTTGAAGAATTGAATTGATACTGCACCTCACTTATGCTCATTATTATGAGTAATGACACTCCTTTTAGTAATAGATTTATATGCACACATATACCTTGCCAAGGGTGACACATTATATATATATATATATATATATATATATATTTTTTTTTTTTTTTTCCCCCACAATCATCGATAGAGATTTTGGATGATACGATTTATAACGTAGAAGGTCAAATTTTGGTTGAAGTGATTATGACGATAGGATTTATATTTCAGATTGTTGAAGTATGGCTGAAGTATATCTTGAAAACCGTTTATGTTTTATTGACGAATGGGCCCGTCCCGTCGAGCCCAACCCCCCTCATTTTAGACTCTGATAGAGTCTATATTCTCGCGCCAAAATGAGGGAGAAGGCGCGAACATTGAGGAGTAGGAGAGGTTCTTCTCCTCGTGTATTTATGTTGCATGTCGTCCAATCAATGTGTTGTTTTTGTATTTATGTTATTGATAGGGAGTTTCGCCATACAATAGTTTTAAGTTATTGCGTTAACTTATGGTTAAATGGATGACTATTAATGTCCAAGGGCTAAATACAAACTATAAAAGAAAGATATTATCTAAAACCTTAAGGAGAGAGCATATTGATGTGGTTTTGATACAAGAAACTCATTGGCTTAGAACTAATATTAAGAAAATGAAAATAGATGGTTATTCGATAGTAGCCAATGCTTCTTTAGATAATAATAAGAAAAGGGGGGTGGCTATTTTGATTTCAGAGGTAGTTAAATTCGAGAATATCTACCAAGAGAGTGATATAGAAGCACGATTTGTGATTTTGATTTGTCGACTTAACAACAAATTATATACTATAGTTAATATTTATGCTCCTAATAAAGCTCCAGTCTTACTCTTAAAGAAATTAGTAACTAAAATTGAAGAAATTAGAAAGGGACAAATGATATTAGCAGGAGATTTTAATATGGTAGTGGACCCTGATTTGGATAAACAGCTTCCTATGGGAGCTAAATGTTCTGTGGATTTAAAAAAGCAGGCAAAGAAACTCCAACAAGTATTAAAAGAATACGAACTTTATGATATATGGAGGGCATTTAGACCTGGAGAACGAGATTATACTCACCTTTCTAAAGTACATCTGTCTTACTCAAGAATTGATATGTTCCTGGGAGACCAGAATCTTATAAAAGATATAGATAAAATTTTTATTCTGGATATAACGTGGTCGGACCATAATGCTGTAGTAATGTCAACTTATGGAAGGAACTTTAAAATCCCTAGTAGGGAATGGAGACTGAATAATAATATTTTATATAATGAGGCTAACCAGGAATACTTAGCAAATATGACAGATTTGTTTTTTAAGGAGAATGACACACCAGAAATTTCGTTATTAAATATATGGTGTTCGTACAAGTGCGTTATACGCGGGCATTTAATAATGTTGAATGCTAGGGAGAAAAAATTATTTTCCTCTTCTTTAGCAGATCTTTATTTAGATTATAATCGACTTGTAAGGGAAAATAAACAATCGCCAACTAGAGAAATTACAGAGAAACTTACAAATATTTCAAACTTAATTAATGCCCAGCATATGTTAAAAATAAAAGAGAATCTTAAAAGGCTAAATCAGTTGTGGTACTATAAGAATAATAAGACTGACAGACTTCTTACGGCAAAATTAAAGAAGAAAACAGCATCTCAAAGAATTTATAAAATAACAGAAAAAGATAAGTCCTTCTACAAACCGCAGGATATAGGTGAGGCTTTTGGTAGATTTTACCAAGATTTATATAATATTCCAGATCAGGCAGAAGGTCCTTCTATATATAGTTATTTAAAGAAACCTAATTTGCCTATGCTTACTAAAGAACAGCTGGAGGAATTAAATTCCCCATTTAATCCAGATGAAGTAAGATTAATAATCGATAAATTGAGGAAGAATATCGCCCCTGGCCCAGATGGATTTACCAATTTGTTTTTTAAAATATTAAAGGAGAAACTGGTTCAGAGGCTGTGTAATATTTTTAACACGTTAGGAAACCAATCTCATTTTCCTCTGGAGATGATGCAAGCGAACATAGTCCCTATTTTAAAACTGGATAAGAACCCAGAAAAGATTTCAAATTACAGACCAATTTCTTTGACCAATACAGACACTAAGATATATGCTTCATTGTTAGCGGCAAGATTAAAAAGTATAATTCCTTCTTTAGTGAATAAAGATCAGGTGGGTTTTGTGGCTGGAAGATGTTCCAGCAGCAATATTAGACGGCTGATTCATATTCAGGATGCTAATAAGAAGAGAGGGGAACCTATGATGACCTTGTTTTTAGATGCTGAGAAAGCATTCGATAGGGTAAACTGGAAATTTATGAAGGCAACGTTAGAGAAATTTGGATTTGTTGGGGATATATTAAATAAGATAATGGCATTATATGTTTCCCCCACAGCTAGGATTATTGGCCAGGGAATATCATCTCAATGGTTTTCAATTACGAACGGAACTAGGCAAGGGTGTCCGCTATCTCCTCTTTTATATATTCTCTCCCTGGAACCTCTCGCTCAGAATATAAGAAATCATCCCTTTATTAGGGGATGTTTAAATGAGGGTAAGGAAGGTAAAATAATGTTATATGCCGATGATATTGTTGTTACGATACAGGATCCAGCTATCTCAGTAGAATATTTATTAAAAGAAATTGAATCGTATGGTAATATATCAAATTATAAATTAAATGTATCAAAATCAAGTGCAATACTGGGAAATATTCCAGATTCTACAACCCAGACTTTAAGAAATGCATATTCGTTTGAGTGGGTATCCAAGGAAATAAAGTATTTAGGGATAAAAATAACAGTTAACCCTAATAAATTGATAGAATCTAACTTTAAATCTTTACTAGCTCATACCTCAGAAACTTTGAGGTCTTGGTCTAATTTAGAGATTTCCTGGTGGGGTAGGCTAAACAGTATTAAATCTTATATCCTCCCAAAATGGATCTACTTGTTTAGATTAGTGCCTCTCTCTCTTTCTAAATCATGGTTAATGGAGATACAAAAGGTCTTTACTAAATTTATATGGGGGGGTAAAACCCCAAGAATCTCTATGAAGACACTGAAGAAAGACTTAAATCAGGGTGGAATAGCTTTTCCGGATATTAAAAAATATCATGATGCAGCTATGATTAACCACTGTTTAAAGTGGTTAATAGATTTGAATCAAGATGAGGCCTGGTATAAAATAGAATCTCTAGTATTGAATACAGATGACTTAAGTTTTTTAATGTCAACTAATCTATATATTAACAATGTCGAAAATAATTTAATCTTATTGAACTTGTTAAAATTCTGGGGAGGGTTTAGAAAATTAAAAAAGCTGGGATGCGTTATAATTCCAACTGCCTCCTTAAAATTTTTGCAGATAAATATTAGAGACTTAGATATAAACAGCTGGCGCGCAAAGGGTTTAAAGAAATATTACCAGTTGGTTCAAAATGATAAGGTTAGACCCTTTGCGAAGTTGGCAGAAGAATTTAAACTAACTTTAAAAGATGGGTTTACTTATCTACGTATTAAGAGTTATATAGAGTCTCAAAATAGATTACATAATGATATTAAATCTAAGTTAATAACTTTGATGGAAAAGGATATAAATATTAGATCAGTGATAAAAAGTGGGATATGTGATGAAGAGGCCCCAGTCAACAAACCAAGAGCATATATAAACTGGCAAAATGAGATATGTCAAGAAATTAATTGGGAGGATTGGTGTAAAATGTTTTCTCAGTTAAAAAAAAATATACACTGTTTAAGCCTGATTGAATTACAATATAAAATAATGAATAGATGGCATTTGGTGCCGGAAAGGTTGAAAAAGATGTTTCCACGGGTTTCTAATCTATGCTGGAGATGTAATCATGAACGGGGATCGTATATACATATATGGTGGAGCTGTTGTAAACTTGACAAGTACTGGCTTATGGTTGTATCAGTTCTAGAGATGTTGGAGATTACGGGTATTCAGCAGTCAATCGAGAGTTTTCTTTTCCATTTATCATGGAAAACTGAAAATTCTATACAAAAGTTTCTAGCTTTCCATATCTTAATGGCAGCCAAAATCCTTTTGGCTCGTAATTGGAAAAGCCAAGAGGTTCCACACTGGGAAAAATTAAAATCACAAATAAGGTTCCAATTGCAAATGGAAAAAGGTTTGATAGAAGGTAAACAGGAAAAAATAGCTTGCCAAGCTTTGAATAAATGGTTTCTTTTGTTTCCTAATGAGAGTAATATACAGCCCTTGGACACATGAGATATATTCTTTGTATGGCGACTCCCAATATATATACTTAGATATTGAAAATATACCTATTTATTTATTTATGTATGTAATTTTTTGTCTTTGTTTATATATATTTTATTTATTTTTTTGTTTGTGAGGTTAAGTCGAAATGTTTTTGTGATGTGGATTTTGTCAATAATAAAAAATCTAATAAAAAAAAAAAAAAAAAATGTATATCATGTTTGTCAAATTTCCAAAAAAACCAACTGTTGCTCAGTTTAATATTTACCCCAGCATCATCCCCAGCACTTGATTTGAGACTTTCTTTGGTCATGTCATTTCCCTCAATTTCTTCAGTCTCACCGACAGATGTAAGATTAGAGAGAGCAGGGGAGCCTCCTCTAAGGAAAGCTTTAGAAAGGCTCCTGTTTAAAAAATGAAAGAAAAGATACAAAAAATGAGAAAGAAAGTTAAGAAAGATGCATGATAATAACTGTCATTATTTACTTTTTTAGCTTAAATAATGGAGGCTAGATCTTAGCAGCTTAAATATTGTCGACAAGAAATATAATATGATCCACTAAATATTCTAACAAGAACTAGAATAATATTTGTGCATTTTCTTGGACTATATATAAAAAAACACTTGGACAAAAATCTCTTCCCCAAAGTGCTTGTAATCTAATTTAATCATTTTATTTTGTTTGTAAATAAACCAAACAATTAGCTACTTTTTGATTTTACTGCAAGAAAATGACAAATCAACAAAAGAAAACGGAACATTTTAAAATAACGTGCTTATTTCCTTAGTAAACTGCATAATAAGATATTTTTAATGAAGTGGATGGGTTTTGCTTTGGATTTTTTTTCCACTTTTAATTGTTTGTCTCCAGGTACCAATTTAGTTTATTAATACTGTGATCGGCACAATGTATAAATGTGTGAATTTGTCCCAGTTTGTTGTGCAACTGATTTAAGATGCAATTATAAGTAATAAGCAATAATGTCTGTAATCTAAAAATGATTGTGCCTTTAAAACATATTAAAATTAACAAGTTAATGAGTTTGTACTCTGCATAGCTATTTGGCAAGTCTGTAATTGTTTTATGTTTTTATGTATTAAAATAGATAGTGAAGTCAGCACTTTCCTGACGAATGCTCAACATAAAAGCATCCTTACACATGCATATTGTAACTATATTAAGTACCTACAGCCTTGGCTTTTTGGTTCTCATTTAGCGTAATTAATGTAAAATTTGATCTGTGGTTGCATATGGTTCTACCATGGGCATGTTTCAGAACATGGGTAGCAAAATGCACCGCATTATACACTGGACTGCTATCAGCACACACATATAACCTACCCTAATGTCAGCTAGGGGGAAAGAAGTCATTATGTATGACCCCAGAATTCAATGGGTGGACTTTGTGTACCTCCTAAGGGTCTTTTTGGGAAGGGCATTCATTCTTAGCAGGTCAGAGCTCTGTCTCTAGCAATGGATCTAACCATGCCCCTAAAAACAAAAACTCTCTCTCTCTCTCTCTCTCTCTCTCTCTCTCTCTCGTCATTTGGAAGGTATGACTGTAGGAGAATAAAGATGCTTGCAGGCCAGTCACTTAGGAGGACTTTAAATCTATGCTTCTGCTACTAATGTGAAAAGCAGTATATATACCGTATTTGCTCGATTATAAGACGACCCTGATTATAAGATGACCCCCCAAAATCAAAATATTAATTTAGGAAAAAAACAAAAAGCCTGAATATAAGACTACCCTATAGGAAAAAAGTTTTACCAGTAAATATTAATTCATGTAAACTAATTTTCATATTTAATAAATGCTATGATTGAGAAAAATATATTTTTTATTTCCTTTTATTTGCCAACCTGCCCCCCCCAGTTATGCACATCTGCCCCCAGGCTTGCCACTCTGCCCCCAGAAATGCATTATACCCCCCTATTTGCCACTCTGCCCCATGATGTGCCTTTTAACCCTCTATATGCCACTCTGCCTCCAGAAATGTCTTATACCCTCCTATATGCCACTGTGCCCCATGATATGCATTTTAACCCCCTATAAGCCCCTCTGCCCCATGATATGCCTTATACCTCTATATGCCACTCTGGCATATAGGGGGTTAAAAGGCATATCATGGGGCAGAGGGGCATATAGGGGGTTAAAAGGCATATCAGAAATGTCTTATACCCTCCTATATGCCACTGTGCCCCATGATATGCCTTTTAATCCCCTATATGCCCCTCTGCCCCATGATATGCCTTATACCCCTATATGCCACTCTGGCATATAGGGGGTTAAAAGGCATATCATGGGGCTGAGTGGCATATAGGGGGTTAAAATGCATTTCTGGAGATACACACATGCTCAAACCCCCAACCCCCCACCCCCTTACCTGAACTGCAGATCTCCCACTCGCAGACTTCTGCAGGGGCCCGGCTGTGCGAGCAACTTCTCTGGCCCCGCCCCCAGAGGAAGGAGGGGGGAGGTAGAGTTATGTGAGGACTTTGCTAGCTTCCTGTTCTCCTGCTGCTAATAGCAGAGATGCTGCTCGCGATCAAAGCCCGGTAAGCAGCACGGCCCCAGCAGAAAGAGGTCTGATTAGAAGACGACCTCGATTATAAGACGAGGGGTATTTTTTAGAGCATTTGCTCTGGAAAAAACCTTGTCTTATAATCGAGCAAATATGGTATATATATATATATATATATATATATATATGATGGGCTTTATTTGCCAAATTGAAATGGAACTTGTAAAACGTATTTTCTGTACTTACCCTTCAGATGGTACGGCGAATGGATGAATCTGGAAGTTCATATACGGGGTTGTGATTTCAACAAACTGATCAGGTTTTTTCTGTATGATTTCTGCGAATGGATAACACGTTCAAGTATCATGATAGAATAAACACATATAACTTTGCATAACAGTGTTGTGATACACAGTATAACTGTGTCAATGACCAAGTTAAACCGCAAACATTTGACATTGTGGTGGAGGAGTGACGTTTTTGGGGTCTATTCACTAAAGAGGGAGTTTCCAGGAGAGTTGAACATTTAAAATTATTTATATCACTATCCATTATCAATGGCAAACCCCTGTGAGCTTCTCTTACAAGAAGGTCTCAATTATACATAAGTGTTAGGATTATGTATTACACAGGAGCAGCTCAGCCCAGCCCAACTCAGCTCAGCGGATGGAGACCTTGGCTTTGAGTCCTGCATACACTCTGGGTTTACTAGGAGAACACTGACGGCGGCAGAGAGACTGCAGAGGAGGAAACGTATGTCTCCTTGCTGCTCTGATCAGTGTTCACGCTACCATTTAGCCTTAAGGTCTTAGCGGCTTAATTGCTATAAGAGAAGAGTAGAGTGGGAGAGAGGTTGTGAGAACTTAGTTTATCGCTTTCTTTTCTTTTTATGCCTATGGCATTTTAAAGTGGAACTCCCAGGTCACTGCCTGCTCAAGGAAACGGAAAATTTGAACTTAAAACAGAATCTGCTCAACCTAAAAACATGACGGCCTACATGAAATACTAAACTTTCTGTTACTTTGGGTCTGTGAATACAACTTTTTGCATCCTGTTTGGAAAACACTCCCCCCCCCCATGTTTCCAATTGATAATACATGGTTCGTGAAATCCACCAAAATGGAATTCTTCTCACAGTGATCATTTTGAAATCTAAATATACTGTTTGTGGCATAAAAGGAATATTAATCTTCCGCAACAGAAAACACAACATTGATAATGTTTCCGAAAATAGCAATTTTTTGATGAGGCATCAGCCTAGAAATTCTCTGACGATACAGAAGGAACACATAAATTTCCCTGATGAACCAAGTGGAAAATGATAAATGGATAGCCATAAGATAAAGCGGGTTCCTTTGTAGTCTCCTATTATGATCAATGACTTGTCCTTTGAGCCAAAGTACAAAAATGAATCACAGCATTGCAGTCAATATCTGTTCAAAATGTTGTTCAAAATGTGATGTGCGGAATGCATTCTGTATGTCAATTACTTGATTAGAACTAATAGCGTGGCTTTGGAATGGTGTTATTAGGTTTGTTTTTGTAGGCAGAGTTTACGGCTATATTAACCAGCCTTGAGTTTTCTGATGCTGCTCTGTTTCTCGTATAATAAGAAACAAAAAAATGTTGATGGTCAACACTGAAATATATTTTTGTGAATGTGTGGTATGTTCTGCCTTGCAAACCAGATATCCCAAGACTTAAAACACTTGTGCTAATGCTTTTATAACTATATGTTCTCTAGATACCATCAGATGAAGGGACCCCTGAAAGCTTATGTCTCTATATCTATTTCTATGTTAGCCCATTAAACTAAAGATTTCATTATCTCCTGAGAAGAAGAAACTTTTGCTTCAAGTGTAAAGTTTTGTCTTCAGACTTTACCTTTGGCTTCATCTGTTAAAGTTATTTCTTTTTTCTGTCTTATAAGCTTCCATCGTGGTATAGGAGGAGGCTTTGGTGGAGCAATAAGAGGACATGACCTAGTTCTGGATACCAGGACTGGATGACTATAAATATGAGAAAGCCCATATTTTCTCAGATTTTCTGCAGAGTCTGCCTGTAAACACAAAAAGGCAGATAATTGAATTTGCATATCTGTTTATGCTCCAATTGGGGGAGAGGACGTCACCAAAAAGTGTTGCCATATTGCCCTGAGTTCAAGTTAGGGCAAAATTACGGTGCTTTCTCCCCCGATCGGAGAAAGTACATCACCGAATGCGCTGCCATTTTGTCAGAAGTTCCGCCAGGTTATGCCCGCGAAGATGCGGACAAATATAGAAGACTGAATATAGCAGACTAAAGATAGAAAAGAGAAGATAGAAGAAGAATTTGCGTGGTAATGTAAAAATATGCCAGGGTAATGTGATGTTGCAGAGGTTTATAATATTCTGCAGTGAAACTCTCCAGCTCAGATGTTTGTAATTCAAAAGCTCCTTAATAGCGTACTTGATATCTCCCTCTGTTATGGGACTGCTCAGAAGGTCCTCTTGCTCAGTCATGAACATAATGGGATTAGTGAGTTGAAAGAACCTAAGGCCAGGCTGTGAGTTGTCAGGAGTGCAAGCAGTATTAATGTCTGTGTTGTCTGTTTTAACAGGAAAGTGTCCTAGAAGTGTTTATGGAGCTGTTTATGATCATCATTGTTGGAGAAGAGTGAAAGCCACATTAAATGAGTTATATTTGGCAAACCTATTGTTTCCAAATTTAGCAAGATTTTAATTAATATGCCCTCTGATCAGTGCCTTCAAGAACATGATTAAAAGAATGGAAACCGTAGGGGTAAAGAGAGGACATTCTATCTTAATTGATTAGCAGTAGAATCCTGGAATAAACTTCTAGATGAAAACATCAAATTTTTTAGCACGTTTACAAATTTAGTGGCATGACTGTTTCTATTCAATGTATTTTCTTACCATCTGCCCTAATACAGAAATCTTCTGTTCAGCCAAATGAAGTGGTAAGTAGCTGGCATACACAACCATCTGCCGTACCTGGGACACAGTACTGGCTGTAAAAATAATCAAACAAATAAGAAAACATTTATGCATTTTTAGTACATTTTCTGAAATAATAGCTAACAGATGTACTCATGAACTCATCAACCAGGCTGTCCAGCTTTGACAATTACCTTATTATTTGTGTTGCATGCACACCAAGGTCTAGTACATACTGCTGAGCTCACATTGAAGGGGTGCACATAAAAGCAGTGACTTTCTTTATCACAGTCTTTACCAAAGTCTGGCTAACCTTGCAAAAAACAAACAAATCATAGGGCTGTATGGTGTGGGAGCCACCATACACATTGTATACATTTCCCATTAGTACCTACCATTTCACTTATGTATGCGTATCATAAACACAGCTAATGTAAGGGCAATACAAGAGAATTTAGAACTTTTATAAAGTGACATGGTAACTATTGTGCATTCTTGCAGCTGGTGATAATCTCAAGATGTTCCATGGCTTGTTTTGCTAACGGCAAGAAATCTGTTGTTTACATAAGATGCATAATGTTCTGTTAAATCACTACTTTTAAGAAAATAAATCGGATCTTGTTAATTTTATTAAAAGCGTTTAAGCACAAAGAGCATTTTGACACAATCAACAACAGACGTCCGACTAGACATTTACCATGCAATAAAATATCATTTGGCATCCGAGGACTTATCGGGTCAAAGATCACAACCTATATCTATGTTTATAAGTTTACAGTTATCCATTTCTAAAGTGAATTTGTGAATTTTTTACAGTGTATTTAACATTACCAATTTATTCTCCACGGCCTTACACCCTCTGATCAAAACAAAATGCTCTGTAAACTTATCCAAGTACCTTGTTGTATTATTTGGCTACAAGTACACCATCTGTCTTCTCTTTGAAAATATACACAGTGTACTGCCACTGGCATTTTGTCAGTCTGTGTTTTGCCAATTGCTTAAGAAGCATCTGACAATAATGTTACTGCTTTTTTTTGCAAATCTTGTTGTCTTACAAATGGGTACATTTGCATTGTATTACTTTTGGGGGAAAAAAACACGCAAAAAGTATACCAATGGTTCTTTTTGTTGTTGATATTCCACCGTGTCTTTGTTGTATATCCTGATGTGTATTTCTAAAACATCTGTTCGCTAAGTCATCAGCCAAAATAAAGGGAGTCACTGGTGTGACTCAACTTAAGTCACAAGTACCTATCTGCTACAACTTGATAGAGTTGCTGTCTCTTGATATATCGGGGAGAAAACGTGCCCGCATGTAAGAGGTTAATAAGTCCCTAAATTGCTGTTATTTTTCTGCTTTGCTAAACAGGTGTATTGACGCGTTGTTGATGCTGAGTTTAGTTGCTGTCAAGTGTAAAGTTGAGTTGGCAGCAGTAAACATGAGAGCTGGACATTTTGTCCAACTTATGCAATAATGCAGCTGCAGACTCACTTCGACTGCCAGCTCAATTGCACATAGTGCCCCTGGCAAACACGGCTACGTCTTTTAGAGTGTCGATATAGGCATAGATCTATTGTGCGTGTCCCGCACTGCTTCTCAAGGCTTCCACTGCATCCCTGCCAGGTACCAAACCAACGTCTACATATTGGGGGCAGTTCTAGGGTGTCTACACCAGATGGTCCAGCTGCCTGATTCTCCTGTTGTGGGCTGGGTCCATGACCTTTAGTTAAAAGACTTGTTCATAAAGTTATTAAAATGCATGCCTGACTGATAAATGTCCAATAACTAGCAAATCCCCTGCTACTGGAAATAAACAACCCTTTTAATTCAATCCATTTTCTGGCCATAGACCATAATATGGATTCTGAAAGCCTTACACAGCTGTGAGTTTAAAAAGTCGGCGTGTTTCCCATCCCTTCACTCGCATCAATTTATGTTCATGCAACCGCTTTTGCATATGCTAATGTAATACTAATTGTCTAGACATGAACGTTATCAGTTTGCAGCACATATGCTAGCAGACCTAACTTTAGGATAGGGCCTTCAAGGGCAGCTTTGCAACTGAACATTGTTGTATTGCAGGATGACATCTTCACCAGTTGGGGTTTGCCAAGTTCTTGTTCTTCAAGTAGGTTTCAATAACGGCAACACAATTGTATATCTATTTATTGTCCTAGCAGCAATGTTTTCTTACATTATATTTAAATCTACTGCCGTTGGGAATGAAATTGAGTTTTCTTTTGCATCTGGATTTTTTTTTTTTAGATTTTTAGGGATGCACCTTATTTTAATCTATTCTAATGGAGCCCACCCATGCCTCCAAAACCCATGTCATTATGGTTTAGTAAACCCCATAAACAAACCAAAATGTCAACAATAACAGGCACCTCAAGATTAT